>NC_089862.1:16382844-16660344 GCF_036373705.1 Amia ocellicauda | reverse complement strand
CATTTTTAAATGCTACAATTAAGTAACTATTGTATTAATTTATTATTTGAACATGCAACTTATATTATTTAAATGGTAACGTAAAAGGCACAAATAGCCGACAAATCTAATTGCATAGGACTTTTTAGAGGTTTGATGGTGTTGAAGCACATGGGGCCGGATTAAAATAAAATGTTGACCCACCCGCTAATAGAAAACTACAGATCTGTACTCAGTTGCAGCTTCATTTTTAGTAAGATGCCACTTTCTTCTAATCAGAAATGTAACGGCTATGATGTACAGGTTTGTGGTTTGCTATTAGCGAGTGGGTCAAAGTTTTTATTTAATCCGGCCCATGATGTAGATGCAATCGTTAATAATTATAAAATAATGATCCTAAACACCAGGAAAGCTAGTTTCTAGTTAAAGATAGCCCATCAGTTTTCTACCTGTTCAGCTTTAGGATAAATATGAATAATGTCTTGTCTCACTGCGGAAGCAGCTCATGGAATAAATGACTGGTTAGCATCAAACGGGCACATTTAAGAAATTAAAAAGTAAAAAGTGTTTAAAATATAGATCAAATCAAAGTTATAGAATCAATTAAAAAAGTAATATTGGGAAGGTATTTGACTTTAAATGTATTACAGAAGAAAATGTAATTCATGTAAAAAGCCACTGGTTTAACAGGCTTAATTTGGACTTCCAATTTATCGCGGTTGCTGTGTAGTCTACTGCAGCATTTAAATAATTTAATTATTTAATTATTCATCTCAATGAATTAATTCATATTCATCTTCACCCAGAGTTGCGATTCAACTTTACGTATGTGAATTGATGGAGGGTTTCATTTATTAATTTTAATAATAATAATAATGATAATAATACTGATGATGATAAAAGTAATAATGTATAATATATAATTTGATACTGACCACAAAATGCAGTCTAAGTGGAATCACTGCAGTGTGCGTGTTTGCTGCTTGGGCACAGTCGTGTGTACTATAGAGAGAAAGTGGACACATGGCGAGAGAAATATCCTTACTTCAGCTGTCACTATTTTGTTGTCAAAACAAATCTTATTACATGTCCTTAGCCACTGATATCCGAGTGCTGAGGCCACTGTGGACTATTGTATGTTGGCGCACAGTCCTGCAGGTGTTTCCACTAATGCAGTGAAACGTCATGAAGGAAGACCGGCTGCCCGTCCCTTTGGCCAGGGAGTTACCGAAGTAACTGGCTGATTGAGGTGAGTGGCCCTTCCCCAGCTCCAATGCGCTTACACAATAGTAGCCAGGAGTTTCAGCAACCAAAACGCATCGCTACTGAACAGTTTGGATAATTGGTCATTTGTGTATGACTGTAAAAGGACAACATTGGAAAAAAATAAATGAATAAGGTAGTCTATGGTTGGGTTAAATTGGGTTAAATTTACTATATATATATATATATATAGTAAACCTTTCATTGTCATTATCTGGAAAACATTGCTTTTGACGGTTAAATGTGTTGGTGTAAGATAAACCCAATGTCTTTGTTTTTTTTTCATAATATGATATAGAGTCTCACCTATTTGTTGAATATTTGTCTTTCTTGAAATTGTGTTTTCATCAGTTGATTTTCAATCATTAAAAATAATAACTATGGGCACATACATTTAAAAGTAAATTTACAGTACATAACCGATAGTGCAGCACAGTCCCTGTTCAATTAGGTCTAAATTATGGTTCGTCGGTATAGTTTTGTTGCTTTCGGTAATGATAGTGCTAGTAGGCCAAATAATATACCGATATAGCCGTTATTGTAGAAGCAGCAGTAGGCCTAGAAGTATTGTATCGATTAATGAGGACGTATTAAGGCATACAACAGATCTATGGGCTCATAACTTTGATTATTATTATTATTATTATTATTATTATTATTATTATTATTATTATTATTACTACTACTACTACTACTACTACTGTTAGTAGTAGTAAATAATATAGCTAAGGCGACTTATATGGTTTAACAAACACTAACATACCATCTTCCACATATATTTCACATATGCAGCTTTACAAGGGTTATAACATCACCATTTTAACAAAAAAAAAAACACAATGCATCACATCAGAATGTCTGCAAACGTAATTTCAACAAACGTGTCAGATTGTTTAATGGGACCTTTTCCATTTAAGAAACAAATCAATGTGATCTCACAGTAAATACATTAGTTCCTACAATACTTCATGATTATAAAATGCACGATTTGATGGACTGAACCCCCTTGATCACTGGAGTAACGGAAACAGCGTGGATTGAAATAAAAGGCTGCTGTGATCATTAGGAGGGAATCTGAAAGCATAGCAGCAGTATATGTATGTGCTCGTTGGCACACAGTTCTTGACAGAGATTTGATTAATAGTATGTTGCTCCTACAAGACCCATATGTCCTCAACACCTCCTGTCTAATATGATTTTTAATTGGCGACTACAATATTTTCAAGCACGATTTGCTTTCTGGAAACATTAAAATTGCATCAGTTTTAACTTATAAAAAGCTGGTAGCTGTTAATACATACTAAATCTGAAATCTCAGCAGTAATTAGTGTCCATACCGAAGGTTTTCTATAAATGTCATGCTTAAGAATTCAAAAAACAGATGTAGTAGTAGTAGTAGTAGTAGTAGTAGTAGTAATACTATTATTATTATTATTATTATTATTATTATTATTATAATAATAATAATAATAATAATAATATTCATATTAATAATAATAAAAGATCATTAATGTCATGTCATATTAGCCTATGTGTTTTCTTTTGTTGTTTTCAGTTGTTTCACGAATCTTGGAACGACTCTACAAAGGTCGGCCTGGGATGTAACCGAGTCATAACAACCAACAGGGTGTAGAAACATCACAACATATTTCAGAACATAATTCTGCTTCGTATTTGTTATTTTTTTAATATCACAATGGGGTTTGTTGTCTATACAGCTGAAGAGGGTTTCTGTATGTACTCGTCAATGATCAAAAGATGCAGCAACAGACAAAGCTAAACATGTTGCTATATCAGATAGCTCTATGCAGACATGATATGACATGGACAATTCGTGACAAAGGATGTGGGGTGGACCGCTGGTGCGTCTTGGTGGTATTACATGACAAATCACGTACATTCAATGTGAACCCATTTGTGTACAGCAGATTAAAATAAAGGAACCGATGCATTTATTATGCTAAAGACCCTCTCGTAAATATTTCCCTTATGAATTCGTGCCATGGCTAATCTCCAAAGTGAAATTAGATTTTTATAAGGGTAGGGAAATCAATATTCGAATTACTGAACTGGTGCCATCAATATTTTAAATGTAATAATAAAGTAACCCACAGAAAATAAAATGTAAAATGCGATCTGTTCCCAAACGTCCAGTGTAATACACTTACAGCTCAGTAATTATCATCATCATTTTCATACTCATAATTGGACTGTCTTTGATTTGTATATTAAGTTATATTAAGGGCATTTGCCTTTATAAAATATTAATCCTAATAAATCCAGTAGAAGCTTAAACCTTTTGGAAAAATAATGATTAGCGTTGCATTTTCTAGTTTATAGATGTTAGTTTAGCGTTTAATTCATGATTACCCGTTTAACATAAAATGTTAATTGCATGGTCTTTTCTATTTCAATGTAATCATAGACAGCATACCTTGGCTTTTTCTGTCGTATATATCGTATCCTCACATCCATATTGCAGTTCTTATGTTAATACGATGTTCAAACGGGGATTAACCAAACTGTGTGGAAACCACCCCACAACTAACAGCCCAAGGTTTTTGTTAATATGTCAGTGTCAATAAATATAATTTTAGGAAAGCATGTTGTTTTGGGATTTTAATACCAAACGTATGTCATCGCTTCTTGGATATGCTACCGCCTTGTATTATTTTCAACATTTGAGACATTCTAATACATAATCTAAATTAACATTGCCTTCATCATGGTTGTAATCTAATCACATATTGTGTAAAACGAAATATGTACAGTACACAGTACAGTGTTTTTTTTCTGAATTTTATAAAATTATGTATCTGTTCATTTCAGTTTGATCAACAAATTGTGCATATTGTTAAAGACGCACACCCTCAAAACGAATATGTTGAAGTTCTATACAATCAATATGTTACCAATAGGCTATTGACACATTTTGTGCAGCTGTTTGTGTGCTCTGTGTAGGATGTATCCTAAATAGTCCATCACAGTGCTTGTATTTATCGTAATATTACAATACAGTGCCAGTGTTGTGTACACAAATGTACACAACATGTTATCCATAATCACACTCAGTCATTTGTAAAAAAAAAAAAACATGAAACCCAACAACATTGACTTGTTTTTAACATAGGTGTTCTAAGTGTATTTAATTAAATTGAGGTCTTATTAACTCAGGGCTTACGACATAGCAAGACCCTTGTTGGCTGAATATATTCTTTATGTGCTTGAAAGTTTGCATTTTTCATTGTGCCAAAGGGATAGGCCTGCTACAATATTTAAATACACACACACGTAGGCCTGTATTTCGCTATAAAGCTCTTTCATAAATGAAGAGTTAATCGTATATTCCACATAAAATGCCCAATTAGGCCGATATATTTAATATCTTGCATTTCAAAATTGAGAAAATGACAGATTATTTAAAAAAGAATCGTGATTTCTTAAGACCTAGCATCTTAATTTCTGTTTCCTATGCGCATGTACGAAAGTGGTATTGCTTACCTTTCACTGCACAAATAGTATGTGACAGAAGTGCACAATCCTTGAGCCTGAGTTCATTTAGTTTCGCTGACCTTCGCCTCGTTATTTCCAACAAGGATCGAATACATTACGCACTCATCAGTTATACATTTCACACAGTGTCTGAGGCTATTGGTTCATTGCATTTAAAAGTTTTGTTCGCACTGAAACTGTATTTTTGGAAAAACCTTCTATAGCTTTATATCTTTCGGAATGCTGTAATTTTGACAGGATAGTTCTTATGTCCTTCCTTTTCACTGTACTATTTTAGGAAAGTTAATATAACCATAATTTTAGCTATACAGAATTGCATTGATTATGAATTGATAAAAACGCTCCTATGACAACTAATAAACAAATGTATGTTACAATCTAAAATAATACGTTATTTTACCAAATCAATACCAGCAGATATTCGTAATTGCAATATACTATGATCACTATTGCTTTCTCTCTACATAATCAAATCTACCACAAGGTTCTGTGATTGTATTCTGCTATTGCAAGTTGCATCAAAGTTTTTGATTTGGGGCCAGATGTTGTTTTCTTCTCATCACTACAACCGCTGTTAATGCGTGTTTCTAGTTTGCTATCAGCCGGTTTGTCAGGATTTTAATTTAGGCCGAGACTGAAACCTAAACGACTGTTCGTCTGTTTTGTATTTTACGTTAGTCCATGATTGAAGTTAGCAAGTCATGTGTGAGAGCACAGTGCAGTGATTCAGCCGGGGAGCCAAGTTTCTTTATTTACCCGGGCTTAACACTTTCCATGACACGCAGCCTTAAGCATACTCGGAGTGATGTTGAATATTTCATATGCAAAATTATAGTAATGATGATGTTTAACCTGTAAGATAAGATAATCAGGTCTACACCATGTAAATAATGCTGAAAGATTGTTTAAATGGCCCAAGCTCCGCCCCCCTCCCCATACCAACGCAACCAGCGTTAAAAAAAAAAACGTAATTATTGATCAGATTTTTGTATATTATTGTGTTGAATAATATTAAGACGGTTTTAAACGGCTTCCACGTCACTATGAAAATAGTTAACAAGCGACAGAGGACTTCTGTTTATAATTTACCATCCCTGAACTCTGTGAACACTTTAATCTGGTGACAGAACTGTATCTAAATAACCCATGTTATAACCACACATACATGTCAAAGCAGTTTATCCGTTTTGTTGTCTTAAATTGCAAAAACACATCTGATCGGGTGACAAGTGATATAGAAGTAAGTTGTGACTAATGTCCGACCAAAGATGTTAACTTTAAATCAGAATGCATGCCTTTCCAAAGGAACAGTGCTATTTACCAGGCCGAAGGAGTGGGGAAGTTTCAAACAAATCAGCTTGAAGTATACCAGATACATTAGCCTAGTTTGAAGAAGAATACGAGGTACCAGGCACAATAGGCCAGTCACAAGCCCTAGGCAAACCAGGACACTGGATTCATGCCCTGGGAGACACGGACGATGTTTTATATTCTTATTTTGTCAAGTTCAGCTTGTTTACATAAGTGTTTATCCCTTCATTCAGATGATTTGCAATAATGTATAAATGAATCCTTAGTAATGGCCTTAAGTTTCTATTCCCCTAAGGTATTGTGTAGTTCATCACTTAAGGGAATAGTTGCATGTCTTTGTAACGTAGCAATTGTACAAATACTAATGTAGCATACAAAATGACACTAACAACTCATAAAATGTGTTTGTCTCATGTGGCGATCATGGTTTTACAGAGTGAGCATACCAGTGATATTCTCAGCTCTATAGGCTGAGGCTAGTGCTGATTTCCTAGACCCACCGGCCCCTGCTGCCCTCTCTCAACCAGGGTTATAGTTATTATTATTTTTTATATACAGTATTAACAAACGCTAAAATAAAATTATAATAAAAAGTTACCTGTAACCTCATCAATAAATACAACCGACAACATTTCTGATCTCCTTAGTAGTCGGGAAATGGCGGGCATAGACAGAAATAGGTTTTTATCCACAATAATTCGGAATGCGTGCTGTGTAGGCTATTTAAAATAGCATTGTTAAGTTTATATGTATTTAATCAATTACATTTTAATAACTGTTGAGTCACTTACTGTTTAGATCTCATTTTTTCATTTATAATACATTATTTTATAAAGCGACATTATTCCTTTACCCTCCAACAATAAAACATGCGTATTTAGGAATACAACATGATGACAATAATGACGATTATTTTTATACATGTAATAAGAGAGGGATACATTCCCTAAAATCCTATTCAACGGATATGCCAGGACGTTGTCACTCTTGAGACACTTTCATATCAATGTGTTTGTCTTTAGTAATTTGTACAAAAGTCCATACTCTAGTTAACATAAAGAGGTACTACCAACTGATTTCTAAATACATTATTTCTGTTTTCCATAAGGATATAAAAACAGCATCACAGACACAGACTAATGCAATAATGGCACGTTAATTCGTGTGTGTGCATGTATGTATCTATGTGTACAGCCCACATATATGCGTGTGCTTGCGTCTACAAGTACAAGACGTATACTATTACATAATACAAATTCGTAGATGATCAAATAAATATAAATGGCAGTTTTAATGAAGTTTGTACACGATTTCATGTTTTAATAATTTGCAAAGAACAAATAGCGAGCAACGGTTAGAAAATAGATACATTTTAATTGGGATGCTCTCTTCTCAGTTCCCACCACAATCGTAGGCCTCAAGTCAGTTAGGATGCTCAACAATTACACACACTTCCCAAGACATAGCAGACAGAAACACTACCTCTACGTGTGGGGGAGGAAAAAAAGTGCTGGAAAGTCTTACCCTATAATCTCAGTAAAGTAAAGCAGTAACAGCTCGAGTATTTGAGAACCACTGACAGCGCAGTCCTTTCTGACGACACGTTTCGCCGCGACATAGTGAGAAAACGTGGGTGCATTCAGCCACCGCGGCCTATTTTGAGCAATAGTCCAGTTGAGTTTGCACAACTTGTGTGTGCAACCGAGAAGGAAGTCCTTAGTATGTTTCAGTCAATACTATAAATAGCCACAACATGGATACCATGAAACAGTCTACACTGGGCGGTTCAGTTTAAAACCCCAATACAATAGCTGTCTTTATATGAACGGAAAATAAATACTTTTCAGTTCCTGTCCTCTGTTTTTGGTTGTCGGTGCTCCGAGCCGAGATGCTCACTGGTTCGCCGCGCAGGCCGACAGCGTCCAGGCGGGCAGGCAGTACGCGTACGGGTAGTAGTAGGAGGGCTGCAGCGACAGCAGCGGGGGCCGCAGCAGCTCCCCGGGGCCGTACTGTCTCTGGTCGTCCCGCACCAGCACCTTCACGGCCACTTTCTTGGCCGCCGGGGCCGACGCCAGCAGGTCGGCGGCCATCTGGCGGCGCTTGGTCTTGTAGCGGCGGTTCTGGAACCAGATCTTGACCTGCGTCTCGGTGAGCTTCAGCGAGGCCGCCAGCTCGGCGCGCTCGGGGCCGGACAGGTAGCGCTGGTGGCCGAAGCGCCGCTCGAGCTCGAAGACCTGCGCGTGCGAGAAGGCGGCCCGCGAGCGCTTCTTCCTCTGCGCGGGGGGCTGCGCGCGCGCACCTGCGGGGACAAGCGGGGACACAAAATCAGGCGGGGGGGGGGGTCTGACTCGCACCCTTTCCTCTCTCTGCACATCACAGTGCGCCCACCCCCCACCCTCGAAGTGCGGTCGGCGACTATACCAACTGGGAAGCGTGTGCCAGTGCATGGCGAGGTCAGGGCAAGTGTTTACCACATCGTCTTAAATTGCCTCAGGGATGTGTGGGCTTTTGCATTTTGGCATTTTAATGTTTTGTTTTGCTTCTTTGGCCCAGTCTGGTCCTGTGTGACATTGCATGCATTAGTCAAACCCACTGCACGTCACCTAGATGAGTGAGGCGCACTCCCCAGCGATGCGGCTGAAGATGACAATTCGGGCACATTTTAAACTAGGATCACTTAGTTATTCATATGAATGGCCTCCTGTCGTTTGTACACTTTCTCATGCTCTTATGAAAAGTTATAGCACTGGGCGTAAACATAATTGGACCCCCAAACTTACCCGAGGCGTCTGCGGACATTTCACAGTCACTGAGACCCGCTGCGTTTTCAATGGCTGTGGACTCCGGGTCTGTTTCGTCCTGCAAGCTCCCTGCCAGTAACTCCGGGCTGCCAGGGTCCGTGTCCTTCTCCGGCTTGCAAACGGGAAGGGCCTTGCTGTCATTCTCCTCACTGAGACCCGAATCCGAGTCGTAACTCTTTTGGTCGCTGGCCAAGCAAGCCTCCCCTTCACTTTTGCAAGGAGACGAGCAATCTCCAGATGCGTTCTCCACATCCCCGAATATTTTCCAACAGGTTGTCTGGGGAAAGCAGACGTCCAGCTCTGGCACATGTCTGCTTTCGTCTTTTTTGTTTAAAATGGCTTGGATGGAGAAAGGCGTTAAGGTGTTGCGAACGGCCATTTTCACGCAATCGCCCTTCTTTAAAAGTGCAAGATTGGAAATCAATACGGCTATATATCCCCGTTCTTTATGGACTGGTAGATCCACTTCTCTTCCTGGACTGGTTAAGTGATCTCATTGCTCCCCGCATGCGTTTTCGCTCAAAATGGGATCCTCACGTTGTTTTCTTGTGCTGGATTCTCCACATCTGGCAACTCTCTCACTGTCCCAAGTCTGTCTCCCTTTCCTCTCCTTTTTCAGCCAGTTCTGGTATCATTTCTTACCTGTGACTGACAGCAATCCCTCAGCCTCTCCTATTGGACAAAGCAAAAGGAATGGGACATCCTGATTGGCCATCCCTAATGGTAATAGCAGGCCGGGGTACTTAATACTCCCTGGAAAGTGTTAACCCTTTAGTCACTGAGCCAAGCACAGGCAATTTGTAGGGAATACCAACAACATCAGTATCTAGGACAACTGATTGTGAAGAGATAGCATTTTAATAAAAGCTGATGTCTGCTGAAGCTACGGTTATATTTTCTGCACAGGAATGGGACCTTGGTTTGGTAAATTCACTCGATAAAGAGTTTACAAACACAATTTAAAATGCAGCCCATATTCTTAACCACAATTGCCCACCACCTCCTTTTCAGGTAAATATACCGACTATAAATGGCATTATTAGAGTCTTGTTAGACTTTGATATCCTTGTATATAACGACATATATATGTATTTTTGTGTGCAGAATGTAGAAACATCAATCATAAAAAAAATAGTGATGTGCAGAAGAATATAAACCATGTGGTGAAAAACAGTTTCCCTTATGCATTCTAAATACCTCTTAGCGCAAAAATAAATACATGATGATGATGATGCACAAAAAATACAGACTTTACTCTTAAATGCATCGCTGAGGGTTGAGGGACTAAATGGTAGTTAATGAGTGACTTTTAATTTTCGTCTGTGTGTATCTATCATCAATAATATCTATATATACTTTTATACTTTATAATGTATATATAATTATATAATTATAATATTATATATTATTACATTATAATGATATAGTGTATCATAATATTTGTTAACCTATAAGAAGACATTTGTCTTTGTTAAAATATTCTGCTATACCACTACTCCTATACCTCCACAATACTAATCATTATTATTATTATTATTATTATTATTATTATTATTATTATTATTATTATTATTATTTAAAGTAGTAGTAGTATAGCCTATAAACTGCTAATTAAACCTAAAATCAGCATTTCATGACCGAAAAAGAATATATGGTACACGTAATGGCGAATCGTAAAGGCCGTATTTAAGATTTTGTCTGTTTGTGTGCTTTATATAAGTCTGTAGCTGGTTCTTACCTATGAACCCCAGAGCTTTGCCATCATGAATGAGCACTATCGTTTTGATGATGTCTATGTAGATGTATGCGATGTCAAAATACATTTCAAAACGAGCCCTTTTTTAAACCAAACTTGAGGGTTACATTTAGACTCGACCTTAGTGATGGACTGTAGAAGGACTTTTGTGCCGAGAAGGAACTAAGTGACCTATCTCACATACATAGCCTAATTCAGAAAAAACTAAAAAGTGTGAAATATGTATAAACAATGCACAGTGTACTCCTGTTAACCCCTTTTCATACAATTTTACATTAATGCATGAATGTATCACACTCTCGCACTTGCAGTGAAGAATATTATTACAATGAAGTATGACTATGAAACAGCATCCCATATCAGACATGTTTACAATGTTTTATTCAGTTAAATACAAGTGATTAGTAGCCTAATAATAATCGTCGTCGTCGTATGGTCAATGGCATTTCCTAAACTTTAACTGTGAAACTATTAATTCCTTTCAACCCTACCGAAAACCATGTGAAACAACTTGATAAAAAGGGGCATTATTTTACTTCTAAAGATGCTTTAAATATATTTTAAATACATTTATTTTCACCTAGACTATATTTCTTCCTGTTTGTTTTTAGTTTTTTTTTAAACAATACATTACTTAAATATTATTGTAAATTGTAAATGTGAGGACAGCCGTTATTATATTAAACACCATTACAGTATTAAACAGTATTAAAAAACAGCGCAAATCTTTTCAGATACACCTCCAGTTGTTTTTTTCCCCGAGTCTTGTTTGCTCAGGTGTGCTGGCCTACCATTTTTGTACTATTCCTCCTCATAAATTACATTATATATATATATATATATATATATATATATATATATATATATATATATATATATATATGGCTGTTTTTGTATATTCGTAAAGCATTATAAAAATATAATTTGTTGCCACCAGCAGTCTCGATCCCAGTTAAACAGACTTGTTCCTTGATTAATTAAACCCACAATAAAAATAAAATAAAAATACAATTCCACAATATCCATGCTTGTAAACAAACGAAATGGGTGGTCTGATTTAAATTCAACACTTGAAAGACATCCATTATAACAAAACCACTCGCAATTGAGTGTATTAAATATTGCACTATTAATTTTATTTTTAATATATAATTTTCCTTTGAGGTGAAAGATGGTGAATTACAGCAACAGAAAACTTTGAATTCTTTGAACCATTTGTAGCCTAATTAATTACCATATAACTTACCATTTATGTCTATACCAATTGGAATACAGTAGTTTCGATTGTATTACATTATTATTATTACTATTATTATTATACATAAGTACTTCAGAGACATAAACATTTTTCGCTCTCAAAGGAAAATAAATACATTTCTATAATATTATAATATGAAACTCGTTTAACGCTACTTTAAAAACGCCATGATGAGCATACTCACCTTCTTGTTGTTGTTCTTCTTCTTCTTCTTCCTATTATTATTATTATTATTATTATTATTATTATTATTATTATTATTATTATTAATAATAATAATAATAATAGATAATAATAACATGAATAATAAATAAATAAAACAAATTCACAATATGTTAACAGTACGGTTCATCATTATGAATTATTATGTACAACGATACATTGTTAATAAAAAGACTAGTTGTATTTGCCAACAAGTCATAATTAGAAGACCGTATAGACACTCTTAATATTGGACATGTTTTAGAAATGTATCATTCTGGGACATGACATGTTCTATTGCTATTGGACGACATTGATATATATTCCTTTTTGTCGAGTTTTTTTTTCTCCCATTAATGTTGAAACGTTTTAGATAGTTTTATATATAGAGAGAGATTGAAATCCATATTTTTCGAAAACCGAGATGCTTTAATTTAATCAAATAGGATCTCCGAAAGTACATCCCGTAAAAATGAAATTCAACACATAAATAAAGCACGGTGGGGTTTATTACATAAAATACATTCACATTTTTCAAAAGGTTTGCTGAATTCATGTCTTTGCACACACACTTAGTGTACATATTACACATACCATATTTCCTACATACAAAAAATAAATATCGCACTTACATTATTTGTATCGCTACAGAATACCACACTTTCAGATTCTGACACTTTACCTGTGGCACTATACGTATATGGAGTTTGTGCCATCTAGTGGCTTCATTAAAAACATGAAACACAAGAAAGGTCAGTTCCTTCTCTAAAATTCAGGACAAACTAAAATTAGTGCACACATTCATTACACTTACATTAGTAATAAACTTGTACAGTTAAACACATACAATAATTAAACATCAACATATTGTACAGCATATGTGTATTTAGGTTACACATTGGAGTAACTCAGTGTACTTAATTTAAACCTTTTATTTTAATTTGTAAGTTTTCTCAAGTTTCATAATTTCACTACATTTTAAGATCCATTTGTCTATTATTAAAAAGCCCCATTAAGCATAAATAACAAAAACAGATAAAACATACAAAACACAGTCGAAAAGCTTAATATCATGTAACACTAAAAGAAAGTTACTCAAGTAATAATTTCATTTGGGAGCTGCAATAACAACCACTTTTTAGTATTTGTGACTAAACTGAGTAAACTGCACAGTAATGAAATATTACTTTGGTATATGACATAAACTCCCAGCAATTTTATCAACAATAATCTTCCCACACATCCTATCAGCTTTCTGAGAATATATTGCCATTTTATGTGCAACAGATCAACACAAACACACAAACAAAACAAATGGTTTGTACTTGGGATTAGTGGATAGTTCAAATTTTGATTTCAACCCAACCCTAGATACTTGCATTGTTAATGTGTTTGAATGTTTATGGAAGTTCTTGTCAAAATGGACATTTGTTCATTTGAACTTTCTGTGAAGAGCTGTCCAAGGTCCTGCACTCTTTCCATAAACAAGCATGGTGATAGGATGATAAAAGAAAGATAAACAAATATGTTGTAGTCATAAACAAACAAACAAACAGACACTAATTTATTTATTTGCAAGATATTGCTAGACCATTGTTTCCAACTCTGAAAAAAACCTGCATGCATTTACCTTTAAGAAAAAAACAGCCTAATTATTTGAAAATTCCCTGCATTTTAAACCTCAACTCTGCCCTAAGATTATAGCCACATTAGTTAGCCTAATTCGTCTTTTGTAACTGTTATTCTACCAGAAGGTTAACATACAAAGGAATGGTTACAGATTAAATAAACCCATTTTCCTATCTTGCTCTTTTGTTGCTTGTAACTGATCAATGCTACAATCTTCTCTCTTTCCAGGACAGCAATAACCTTTTAATTATGTGACCACAAATCAATACAGTATTAAAAATTAAATCTTACTAATGCATCACATAATTCTGTTACTACTTCCATTTATTTAAAATTGACATTTGTTTTCTTAGCCAAGCATCGTCATTATTTCAATAACAATGAAAAAATAAAAAAAGGTTGCTTATTCAAGTTCATTACCACCCATATTATTTTATTAAAGTACATTCCTGCTACCTGCATGGAGTACATTGCACTTGACAACATTTAAATTAATTGGCCAGGTGTGTGCCTAGTCCTACATAAAATGTAAGTATTTTAGTAATTCCATTGTTGCTGCAAAACTGTTTGCTATTGTGATCTATGACAGTATCCCAAAGACACCCACACTGATGTAATATATGTCTGTCTCTCCTTGCATTTTAAAATACATGCAAGAAACTATATGTTTTGCTAAACCTGTCTCAAAAGAAACTCAGATTTATATTTTGCATAATCCCATCAAATACATTTCACTGTGCTAAATTTGATTAGACTTGTTAAATGAATAAGAAAAAAAAGTGACGATAAACCAATGGCAAACATAAAGTTAACTGGGGTTGAATTTGCCTAAATCTGGATTAAAAATGCATAAATGAAACAGCTACAGCTTGAGTTTCTCTCCATGCAAGTAAAACAATAAAGAAAGCACCAATAAAGTTGGACTAATTTGACAGAATGACTCAAGGGAAATGGGAAATCTGGGAAAGGGAAATATGTCCTATTGGAGGATCATAAATGATGTAGTAACTCTATTGCATGCCATTATTAGGGAGATTTCTCTGAAGTTTAGTTATTTTTCAACTAAAAGCTGTAGGCCTTTGTGTATTGATATTATTCTCACTCCATTTGAAATGTTTTCATTTATCTGTGAGCTGTCATTTATCAGGGGCTCTCAAAACCATTTAAAAAAAAAATTCAGATGGTGCTCTACAGAAGTAATGCTTGTGCATCTCCAAAGGGTATTTGTTCTCTTGTCAAAGATTCACAAAGGTTTTTTAACCTCAGCTATCTGGAGGATCTCATCCAGAACACTTTCTGCGCTGTTATGTTTTGATAAGTGTAGAGTAATGACTAATAGGAAATAAGTGCTTGTAAAGTGGCAAGAAATGTAAGCAATGTAACAATAGCTTGGTATCCCTGCCTGTGACAATGGGAATGGTGAGTGATATAGCTGTGCAGTAAGACCATGAATTAAGAACAAGAGAATAAAAGTACTAATAAAGATGAAGAATTTATAGTTATTTTCCCCTATTCTGTCTTGGCACTATTCTATTGGTTCTGCTAACTTACATGGATAAACAAAGACATTTATATCAATGCTGAACGTGGACTAGTCTCAGCTGCAAAACATTATGCAGTTAAACTACTTTTACAATAACTTTGATTGACTGTAGACTAAGAAAACATACTCGATCCACTGAGGATAATAATTCTGACAAGAAAGTGAAGAGCTGTATTTTGTCTTTATTCCAATGGGTTTATTAAAGATTTTTCAGCTTAGTTTGGTGGGAAAGTACTCCTGATGTGTGAAGAAAGATCTTAATATGCTCTCTGTTCTAATAAGAGCTATTGCCAAATCTCATTTAAACAAAGAAAAACTATATATATATATATATATATATATATATATATATATATATATATATATTACCAAGTGCTATTTAGAAATATGCTCCAGAGAATTTCTCAAATATAAAAACCTGAAAATACCTCAAAATAAGCTTCATGTAGAAATGTATTTTGTTCAAAGCTGGACTTCAGCAGGCTTTTAGATACATAAGCACCAACTCAAGAAACTCTGTACTCTCGGAAGACAAATTATCATTGTACGCAACACATGCTAAATGGAACAATCCTTTAGAGAAGCACTATACTGTAAATTGAACCATGGGAAAGTTAAAAAAGAAAAAAGAAAAAGGGTTGACTGCACTTGGAAGGTATTCAAAACAACGTGATGCAGGTTACATTAACAGCACTAATTTAAGAGAGCTGTACAGTTTTGAAAAGGAAACGGTTACAGTCCAATTAATATGTGAAGATTCTGGGAAGGTGATTTATTGTTAATTTCAGAAAGCAATCATCATGATAAATGTGTTCAGATGTGCCTTGGCATGCATCAAACTTAGGCTCTGTGCACTGCAATACCTTCAAAGGCAAGGCGCTGAAGTATTTTCCAAACACTCACTGTTGAACCCCTCACCTGTTACTGGTTTGCCCACTTGTTTTAAAATGATGAAAACATGTTTTTGTAAATCACTTTTTATCAATGAGAATACCCGAGTATTTGCCGAAAAATTAAAAGAAGGTAACTTTAAAGTAAATTGGTAGACTGCACATCAAATATTGTATTGCTTGGTTTTAAAATCTCATGAATGTGTTAGTTTTGTAATGCAATTATAGATAAAGGGTGTTGAGTTGGGCATATTTAGTTTATAAGAATAACATATACAAAAGGATCTAAGCAAGATATTCAGCTGTACATAGTAACCTTGCAAACCTCAAGGTTTTCAGTACATAGTAAAAAAATTAAGAACTGCGCCTGTAGTACACGTTCTGGCAATCAGCTATTCTGAAGAGGGAAGTGCTGAGTGATTAGCTGGAAGTTATTGACAGCATTTTGAGTGACAAATAATTGGACAGTAATCATCACAATCTCACCTGTGTGAATTTCCAACATGAAGTCAGAGCTCTAGTAAATTGGAATAACGGCATGCCAAAGAAAACTGAGCAGGAAGTACAGCTGCCCTTGCAGAAAAGTAAACCAAATTCCTTTACTTTTCAGCAGTAGATTTTAGGCTTCTCCCTAGACTCAGATAGACTGCTTAAGAGAATAGTTTAAAAACTGTACTAAGGCATTACATTTTTAAAACTTTCTCGAGTGCTTGTACCCCCTTACTGCACTGGGGACTTCATTCTGTCGATGATTAGTGGCTACAGGAAAGCCCAGTCTGTTATAATTGTGCTGCATTTTGTCATCTTCATCTGAGCATATCACTCCGATCTTCCAGGCAACAGTTATATCTAAGGTTTGGTCATAATTTGTACTTAAAAAAAAAAAAGAATACAAATATGATGGTTATGAAATAAAAAGGGTTTTTCATCTGGTTAGGTTTTAAAACTGTAACCACAGGGGATATAATAATAATAATAATAATAATAATAATAATAATAATAATAATAATAATAATATAAACATAGCTCAGATCGGCTGCTTTTAATGCCTTAAAGGAATGCTGTAATAATTTTCAGAGAAACAACGAAAATATATATTTTAAAAAAAGTGTTAGACTAATATTTGGATGAAAGTCCTTTACCAGGAAATACTTGTGGAAAAGGCCTTAAAGAATTAGAGTTAGTTATACGATCCTGTTCTCCACAGGAATTCTCTCAAAAAGACTCCAGTTCTACAATAAAGTGATTCAGAGTTTTCACGTCTAAATCTGGAGGTTCATCAGAATTTCTACTCGGACACTGACAAATAATGGATACCAACGTCATCATCTGTCATTAAGAATCAGGACTGCCCTTCACTTTCCCAATGTAAACACTGATGTATAAAAGCAGATCATTTATAGCAGGAAGTAATTACATTGTATTTAGTAACATACACAGTACTGTGCAAAAGTTTTAGGCAGGTGTGAAAAAATGCTGTTAAGTAAAAATGCTTTCAAAAATAGACATGTTAATAGATTATATTTATCAATTAACTAAATGCAAAGTGAGTTAACAGAAGAAAAATCTACATCAAATCTGTATTTGGTATGACCACCCTTTGCCTTCAAAACAGCATCAATTCTTCTAGGTACACTTGCACACGGTTTTTGAAGGAACTCGGCAGGTAGGTCGGCCCAAACATCTCGGAGAACTAACCACAGTCCTTCTGTGGATTTAGGCAGCCTCAGTTGCTTCTCTCTCATCATGGAATCCCAGACAGACTCGATGATGTTGAGATCAGGGCTCTGTGGGGGCCATACCATCACTTCCAGGACTCCTTGTTCTTCTTTACGCTGAAGATAGTTCTTAATGACTTCCGCTGTATGTTTGGGGTTGTTGTCATGCTGCAGAATAAATGTGGGGCCAATCAGATGCCTTCCTGATGGTATTGCATGATGGATAAGTATCTGCCTGTACTTCTCAGCAATGAGGAGACCATTAAGGTAAGCTTGTAAGGAACCTCCACCATGCTTCACTGTTGCCTGCAGACACTCATTCGTGTACCGCTCTCCAGCCCTTCGGCCAACAAACTGCCTTCTGCTACAGCCGAATATTTCACATTTTGACTCATCAGTCCAGAGCACCTGCTGCCATTTTTCTGCACCCAGTTCCTGTGTTTTTGTGCATAGTTGAGTCGCTTGGCCTTGTGCCACGTCGGAGGTATGGCTTTTTGTCTGCAAGTCTTCCATGAAGGCCACTTCTGACCAGACTTCTCCGGACAGTAGATGTGTGTAACAGGATCCCACTGTTTTCTGCCAATTCTGAGCTGATGGCACTGCTGGACATCTTCTGATTGCGAAGGGAAGTAAGCATGATGTGTCTTTCATCTGCTGCAGTAAGTTTCCTTGGCCAACCACGGTGTCTACGGTCCTCAACGTTGCCCGTTTCTTTGTGCTTCTTCAAAAGAGCTTGGACAGCACATCTGGACACCCCTGTCTGCCTTGAAATGTCTGCCTGGGAGAGACCTTGCTGATGCAGTAGAACTACCTTGTGTCTTGTTGCTGCGCTCAGTCTTGCCATGGTGTCTGACTTTTGACAGTAAGCTGTCTTCAGCAGCCTCACCTTGTTAGCTGAGTTTGGCTGTTCCTCACCCAGTTTTATTCCTCCTATACAGCTGTTTCTCTTTCAGTTAATGATTGTGTTTCAACCTACATATTGAATTGATGATCATTAGCACCTGTTTGATATAATTGTTTAATCATACACCTGACTATATGCCTACAAAATCCCTGACTGTGCAAGTGTACCTAGAATAATTGATGCTGTTTTGAAGGCACAGGGTGGTCACAGCAAATATGGATTTGATAAAATTTTCTTCTGTTCACTAACTTTGCATTTAGTTAATTGATAAATATTATCTATTAACATGTCTATTTTTGAAAGAATTCTTACTTTACAGCATTCTTTCACACCTGCCTAAAGCTTTTGCACAGTACTGTATGTACAACTAAGCACATCACACAACCTATATATGCTATAATATAATATGGGAATTAGATTACCATTGATATATATATATATATATATATATATATATACACACACACACCATAACCATAATCAGCCATAACATTATGACCACCTGCCTAATATTGTGTAGGTCCCTCTTTTGCCGCCAAAACAGCCTTGACCCGTCGAGGCATGGACTCCACTAGACCTCTGAAGGTGTGCTGTGGTATCTGGCACCAAGACGTTAGCAGCAGATCCTTTAAGTCCTGTAAGTTGCGAGGTGGGGCCTCCATGGATCAGACTTGTTTGTCCAGCACATCCCACAGATGCTGATTGGATTGTGATCTGGAGAATTTGGAGGCCAAGTCAACACCTTGAACTCGTGATTCATCAGACCAGGCCACCTTCTTCCATTGCTCCGTGGTCCAGTTCTGATGCTCACGTGCACATTATAGGCGTTTTCGGCAGTGGACAGGGGTCAGCATGGGCACCCTGACTGGTCTGCGGCTACGCAGCCCCATACGCAATAAACTGCGATGCACTGTGTGTTCTGACACCTTTCTATCAGAACCAGCATTCACTTTTTCAGCAATTTGAGCTACAGTAGCTCGTCTGTTGGATCGGACCACACGGGCCAGCCTTTGCTCCCCACGTGCATCAATGAGCCTTGGCCGCCCATGACCCTGTGGCCGGTTCACCGCTTTTCCTTCCTTGGACACTTTTGATAGGTACTGACCACTGCAGACCGGGAACACCCCACAAGAGCTGCAGTTTTGGAGATGCTCTGACCCAGTCATCTAGCATCACAATTTGGCCCTTGTCAAAGTCGCTCAGATCCTTACGCTTGCCCATTTTTCCTGCTTCTAACACATCAACTTTGAGGACAAAATGTTCACTTGCTGCCTAATATATCCCACCTACTGACAGGTGCCATGATAACGAGATTATCAGTGTTATTCACTTCACCTGTCAGTGGTCATAATGCTATGGCAGATCGGTGTATATACATGCATACAAACACACAATATATGAATGCAAGAACAATTCTGTGTCATGCGAGTTCCATTAGCTACATTTTCTGTCATGATTTTTAAATAACCCTCCAGCTTTCATTAACATACTGGACAGTTATATTAGTTAAAAATTAACAAACTATACACACGACTAAGAAAATGTATAACTAAAATGTTATCTTGCTCAAAAAAAGCTAGGATTTACCATTGACACAGAATACAGGAAGTTATGATTTGAGACAATGTCTCTTGAATTCACTCAAATCAAACCATTTAAAAACATCCACATTATAGACAATGTAATTAAAAAACAGCATTTTAATGTCTTTTTTTTCTGTTTGCAAATACTGACTGAAGAGGATGAAGATGCTTACAGGTATATCAATATCAATGCAAAGGAACTACAAAGGAGGTTGTTTTTCATGGTTTACAACATCAAAGTTTTCAGTAAAGACTTCAAAATATATATTTTGACTAGAATAAGAGTACAACGAGAGCAATATATAATAAAGAATATAAACATAAAAAAGTACATGCCGTGGTGTCTTCACATTCACAGAATGAATAGCTTTACATTAAATTTTGTAAGACGGATTTGTACGTGGTGGAAAAAATACAGTTCAAAGCAATTTCTAGACTAATGTACAAGGGTGTCAAAACTGTATAATGAAAGAGCTTCATTCCCGTATAGAACACTAAATTAATTAAAATATTAAGTTGGCACAAGCTTACTTTAAACTTTTTTCTTTTTACATATTTATGAAGAATGTGGTGCTTAAGAAATTTTGCCTTGAGCCTGGCTACCCAAGTTTGTCAAGAGATTTTCACCATTGCTAAAATTTCATACAAACAATACGACGTCCATTTTACTCTGTAAACCCCTTCACCTTTGCAACATTGTGTATTTACATATGTATAGTTTAAAAATTAAAACTACGCAGATGTAGACATGAAACACACACTGCTGCCCGAGGACACGGCTCAGTCTTCAGTTCATCGTTTTGTCCTCTTGGCGGCCGGCTCCTCCGTTTTCTGCCCCCCTCGTGTGCGGACTGCCAGGGGGCTCGCCTCCCGCTTGCGCCCTGGTTTTGCGGCCGGAGAAGGCTGGAGCCTCGAGCTGCTTCAAAATACAATCGTGAGACAAGTGGATTAATTTATCTGCCGTGACAATAACCCCCTCAGAACTGGGTTGGATGGGAAAGCGTTCGTCAGTGAAAGGAACATTCTTCAGTATCAATAAAAGTGAATTTTCTTTATGACTAGTCAGTACCTTTTAACCACTTCCTCCTTGGATTCGGTTGAGTTTGTTATTGCCCTGTCTTGTTCTGCCAATATTTATGTATACAGAATGACACACTAGATTAAACATACTGCACAAATGGATCAAGTTGGATGTGGTCCAGTTATCAGTGGATACTAAAATACCAAAGGTTGTTAAAATATAGGTATCAAGCGTAAAAACTAAAAAACATTATACATCATAATGTGCTGCCTGTAATCTCTCTCTTCATTGTTCACATCCTGAGATGTTTTTATAAGTCCAACACAATCACTTTTGAAGCGTCAGTAGGCGAGTCCTCAAGGCTGATCTCAGACACAAGCTGCTAAAGAAACGCATACTATAGGAATGTCCTTTGCCTTGCGGTTTGGATGAGCGTATTGCTCCAGCAGCTGTAAGGAGCTGTACAGCAGATTTGTGCCCACATCTCCTGCATGAATGCCAGCAGACCCAGGGAAACGGCACCGAATTCGTAACATACACTTAAAATACTAATCAGGAATTGAACAATGAAATGAAAAATGACAGGGATATTATTATTACAACAGCTGAAGCAACACATGATCAAGTAAAGCTAATTATACATGTTGGAACCCTGCAATCTGCTACTTATAAGTATAAGCTACCGAAGTATATATGAAATATGGGAATAGTGCGAGTTGTGTTGTCAAAAAACAAAACTGTTCAGGAAATTCCAGGAAATGTGAAAACCCTACCGAGTTGTAGCTGTTGGCTCTGGACTGCTCAGTTTACTGAGTGCACGTGTGGAAGGCTTACTGGGCTTGTTTCTGGGAAAATAAAATAGGAACAACAACTTTAAAACAAACAAGAACAAACTATTTAAAAAAAGGTGAGGTCAATGGAGGTCCACTTTTTATCCTGATACTGATTATCCAAAATAACCCAGTTCAAATTAACAATGATAATGGTACTTTTAAAGTGCTGTAAGGTTTTGATAATTTTTTTTATAAGGGTTTGTAAGTGTTAAAAAATGTAATGTTTTTGTATTTTTTTTTTAAATATTCCTTTTACACTGAAGGGGCTTTTTCTAGAATATTCTCAGATAATATTTTAAATCAATACTGTGCACAACATTTCAATTTTACTTTCTGTTGAGATTGAAATTGCAAAACGGATTACTTTGTGTCAGTACAGCAGATTATATAAACAAAGTGATGTGGAGGACACATTATATTCCCTTAATATTATTCCTGTTCATCCTGATCTTTGTAAACATTGCACCTGGATATGTTTTTAATGTCTTAGTACACAGCTACAATGCTGAAGCTTGGTTAGTCTGGGTAAAGGTTAATGGTTATAGTTGTGTTATAGGAGTTGGAGCGTTGTTCCTTGTGCAAACCCCCAGGGCTGTTACCTCTCAGCCTCGAGCCGCGACGCAGACCGGGTTGTAGCTCTCCTTTGAGTTTCCTCTTCGTCGTCATCGTCGTCCTCCTCCTCCTCTTCCACCTCTTCATCCGCCACATCTTCCTGTTCTTCTGTCTCATCAGGCTTTTTATCTTTCTTGCCCGTGTCTTGCTTTTCTGTGTAAAAGAATTCTATCGTTACAATTCAGTAACGCTCAGAGCCTTTTTGTAGAAAGGGACTCGGCTTAAATGCTTTAGGAGGTTGGATATGGGATCCGTGACTTTAGTTACAGTATATAGAAGTATATCATTCCACAAACCAAATCAATAAAAGTTATTGCTCTTATACTTCTGGATACAGAGTAATCTTTCACACTAATACTATTACAACTAATACTGATAATGTTAATAATCTGTTAATAATCATATACCATGAACCACAATGGTTCAGATAGAGACCCTAAATGGCCACTCCTCCATGGGCCCATTCTCCACATCGTACCCGATTCCTCCACCGTGGCTGCAGTTGCTTTGGGGGTCCGTCCTCTGCGGACTGTTTTCTTCTCCTGTGGTTTTCCTTTGTCTTCATCCTATTATGAACGAACCAAGGCAAGGAAAAACAATGATTTATTCAGAGTCTTTTTATTATTAATTATTTTCGTTTGATGGTTCTAAACCCAGACCACAAGCCACTGATAGCAGTTAAGGATTTATAATGCTGTCCCCATTACACACTTAAGTGCAATTATGAGGTGCATGTTTTGGAGATTGATACGGTGCAAAACTACCAGGGCAGATGTTTTTTCCCCATAGCCAAAGCTGCTGTTGCGGTCTTCATCATTTTTTATTCTTATTGATATATTTTCATTCACATGCCTACAATAAACCGTCATTGCTAAGCTGCATTTTAATTAATGCCTATAGAAAACTGACAAGTGTTGCTGGAATGTGTTCTCTGATGTGATCAGTAAACTTGCCAGCATCAGGATATATGTTATAGATGTTATTCCAGCTATTGGATTTGTTTTTATGCAAATTAAGTTCCTGGTGGTTTGCTAAATATGAGATTGTCAACTTGTTCTATGTAATATAATCCTATCTGCTTGGATAATCAATATATATCAGAATAGGTATCTTACATTTTCAGCTTTCATATCAGTGGAGCTTTCATCTCCCTTCCCATCGTCCTGATCATCAGATGGACTGCCTAAATAAAAATAAAAAAAACAACCTCAAAACTTGATTGAGCCAAGCTGTGCCTGGCATCTCTTAATAAAATCCAGGTATCTACTCACAACTGTCATCTTTGGGGCGTTTCAGCACTTGCTTCTTTGCAGCAGGTTTCTGCTCTTCAGCATCTCTCTCCTTCAATAAAAAAAATATATATATTAAAATATGTTTACTTGTATGTGACACAGTCGTTTTCATTTGAGGTGTCCTGATAGAGGATTTGTAACTTTTTTTCCTCTCTTGAAGGTGTGGATTTCCACACAATATTTCACAGAATAGCGAGATCTATTCAACAAGTCTGATCAGTTCCTGAATGTCAAGAGTCAAAATTACATCTTTGGGACACTATTTTATTTAACAAATGTTATAAAATAAATTAGTAGTAAAGAGCATCTCACTCACATCGTCGGACTCCTCAGACTCTTCTGCCCTCTTTCTCTTCGCAGCAGACTTGCCTATAGGACAATACATTCAGGTTACTCAATCTCCAGCCCTATATCAGTTTCTTTCTTAAGGGCACAAATCTTCCTCTATGTAGTTACCGGCACAAAGCAGATAAAATGAATCAAAGAACAGTTACTGAAGACACTATAAATTAAGATGTGGATGTATCATTGTGCGAAATATCACACACAACTTGCTGAAAATTGCAAAAGTGCATCACATAAAAGAAACTTAAATCTACATTAATTTGTTGTCTAGATCGGATAACACAAAGCACGTTTACTTCCTTGGTCTTTACAAATTCAGGATGCAGTGACTAATACTTAATTTACCATTTTGTCTGGAATGGTAAACCTATAAAATGAGCTGTTTTGGGCTACAAGATATCCTGCTTAAAGACATACGTGTGTCTTTGGACTGCTTTGATGGACATTTGCCTCGTCGCTTCTTAGCTCCTTTTTCCTCATTATCAGGTTCTTCCTCCTGCAAACAAGTAAAAAGCAGAATTTGACACCACTTGTGTAAGTATAACAATGTGAGAGCTTGTACAGAAATGGCCGTAAACCCTACAGGTGGAAGCTACTGTCCTCCCAGTGCATGCTATTCCTTTTTTGAGATGCATATTTCTGGATAATATATGAAGAGATTATCATCATTGCAAACTTACATCTTTCGCATCTCCATCAGAGCTTTCCGCTCCTTCCTTCTCCTCACTCTGGTCCTTTGATTGTTTATCTGCCCAAAACATAATAATTCTAAAAGTATTACAATAATTCTAGAATTGGAACCCACTGATCAGTTATTAAAAATGTGTAAAAAAAAAACCATTGAAAATTACAATATTTCCGAAATGGGGAAACATATCACCTGATTGTGGAAGGTTTAAGGTCTGGGGTTTCATTGGTCTTCCCCTACGCCCGGGTCTCTTTGGCTCAGTTTTCTCATCATCTTTCTGATTTTAGGAAAAAAAAATATATATATTTTACAGTCTAATGAAGGTACTTTCGAAGCAGGTGACCTTAAAGGAAATGTTTTCTAAGCTTTCTAAGCTTTCTAAAAGAGACTAATCCATTTTGTAATCTTTATTAATTCATACAGGGCTAGTTCACATGTATCCAAATGTTTGGGACTCTCAGCAACATGGCTCTTTATTGTATTGTTATTACAACAGCTCGACTTATGCCTGCTTGACAGAAAACAATTTGGTTGTAAGTGTGGCGGTTCCCTTCTCCACATCACCACATTACTCAGTCATCTTACCTCATCCGTTTTCTCCTCAGAACTGTGTTCTGTTTTTTCTTCATCATCTTTTTTCTGCTGAGTACCTGTTTATAAAACGATAAAATAAATTCATATTTTTATTTTAACCATGTACAATATTTTTTTAGGAAGAACAATAATGACTGTATAATATAGACTTATGAATATAGGGGCAATTACATTATATGGTTGTTGAACTATGGCAAAAATGTGCTTGAAATATTTGGGCTAACTTTGTGGTCATTGAAAAGTATTCAAGAAAGCAGTTTGTACTTGCATTCATGAATGGATAAAGCAAATCATTGAAACGCATGTATTTTCAAAGGAAGTGTCAGAGCCACCTTTGCCAGTTTCCTTCAATTGGGCAGAACGTCTTCCTCTGCGAACTTGAGTCTTCTCAACCTTCTCTGGCTTCTCCCCAAAAAGAAAAAAATACAAAGACGTTCTATTAAACATTAAATTAAATTCCAAAACATGACCAATGCTGATCTAATTGACCAATGTTGATATAATTTTATGTAAGCCATAGCCAAAAAAAACATACAAAAAAAACTTAAATACATAACGAGAGTTTAAATTAATTGAATTAAACTGACCTCTTCCGAGTTCTCTCCTTCTTCCTCCACCTCTTGGGAAGAAGTTCCTTTAAAAAAAAAAAAAAAAAGGAAAAAAATCAAGCAGCCCTATATGTGGAAGATGTCTTTACCTTTGCTCAGCGAATCAGATGAAAAGTCATGTAGAAACATCACATACTTGTTTCCCTCAGCAGAGGGGTCCGTGTTTTTGAAGATCTTCCTCTGCGCAGAACTTTTGGTTCTTCTTTCTCAGTTTCTTCCTCCTGAATTCAAGGGTATTTTTGAAGTGAATATACAGATTTACAATGTATAATACAGTGTAGATTTAAATATGCATGAAAAGCACATACTTTTATAGATACTACACTACCACTCTAGTTTAGTTTAAACCATAAACGAAGCATTTTATACATATAAATGAGTTGAAACAAATTGTGGTAGAGACCTGCTTGTAGTTGGTAATAGAGACTGGGGTGTTATAGCTGAACATCATTATATTGTATTGTATTATCACAGAAAGGTAAATCTATATTATCTTATTTAATCAAGGGTCATAAGTGAATTGTAGCATTGAAGCACGTTCTTGACCCAGTAATGCCCCTACCTGAGCATTAAAATTCAAATACACATCTGACAATCTTATTAAAAAAAGTAAAAAGGATTTTATTACCAACAATTGTAGTTGACAGATTCTTTACTTACACTTTCAGATTTTTGATCAGAGCTCTGGACTGCACTTTCCTCAGTATCTTCCTTTCTTGATTTACCTTTGATAAAGTAAAGTGGATTAAAATGCAGGTACCACAGGTAAAACATAAAAGTAGACAAGTCATTTTAAATAAACGTACTAGTTTCCCTCAGAGGAGTTGCAGTAGTTTGGGATGATCTCCTCTTCCGAGTTCTGGTGTCCTTTATGTTCTCAGATTCTTCTTCCTATTGTAACAAAGCAAAGGCAAAAAAAAATTATACCTCAATGACCAGTATCAGTATCCATACACCCAAGCCAAAATCTTACAAAGGACAGGAAAAAACTAAACAAAGTCCAATGCAAAATAAAGGAAATCAGTGTCTACTTACATTCCCTGACTGATCAGAATTCTGCTCTTTATTCTCCTTTTCAATCTTGGATGATTTACCTTAAAAGATTTAGAATGTAATGTAGAAAGTAATGCATACATACAAGTGGATATATGCTTTGTTCAAAATCAATTAAACCATTTTTAATATTGTAAATGTGTTGTACCATAGTAAAAAACTGAACGAAACGAACAAAAAATACATACTAGCATCCTTCCCCAGAGAGGATTTCTGATTGGTCTGCTTT
This sequence comes from Amia ocellicauda, assembly GCF_036373705.1. Lineage (NCBI taxonomy): Eukaryota > Metazoa > Chordata > Actinopteri > Amiiformes > Amiidae > Amia > Amia ocellicauda. The sequence goes on along the minus strand of NC_089862.1, from coordinate 16,632,720 downwards.
CCTCTGCGTGTTGATCTTTCTTCAGCCTTGTCCTCCTGGAGAGAAGCAGTTTGTAAAGCGTTAATGGGGGGGTGGGGGTTGGGGAAATCAACAACCATACATTTCACCAACTCAAAGTCAGTCAGTCAGCACACTACAGAAATGTTTTATGTCAAGAAAGCAGCCTTTTTCACCTTCAGGTATCAACTAACACAACGAGAATGATTCCCTTATTATTATTATTATTATTATTCTGTATCTTAAGGTACAATCTTCTATACCCCTTCTTGATCCCTTGCTTAGTAAATATAAATAACAAATATCTTACCGTGTCTGATTCTTGGTCCGATGCTGCAGTTTCTACCTTCTTTGATGGTTCACCTAAGATTTAAATAAATTGTACATTGCTTGAACAGGGCAACTCTCAGGGTAAAACACAAAGGTCAATGGTCAATAACTGCTTCATAGTAAGTCAATCATATAGGTTACTTTCAACAGTTTGCTTTCCAGGCACATATCAGGACATCATATTTATAATAGTCTATATTTCACAATTTCTGCAAATAAGAACAGTGATTGAAAGAATAGATTCTCAGAAGTGAGGTGAAGCAATGTAACAGTTGTTGAATGAGCAGAAAGCAGGGCTCTTTTGAGGGAACAAGGCACAGGTCTCAATGCTCATCTCTTAGTCTTTCAGTTCACTTACTGGCTTCCTTACTGGGAACTGTAGTCTTTTTTGAAGGCCTTCCTCTGCGAACTGGCTTTTTCTCTTCAACATCTCCCTCCTAAAAAATATTGGAATATTATATTTTAATTTGAAACACAGTAAACAATACACATAGCATCTTCATTCATTTCTTGTTTTTTCTCTATTGATTTTTTACTTTTTAGGAAAAAATATATATCCAAAAGGAATCATTACACAGGATTGAATTCTGCATCAGTTCTATAAACAACAAAACCAAGTTACAGACACGTACAGATTCGGATGGATCAGAATTCTGTTTTTCCTCCTCATCTCCATCTTTCTTGGATGTTTTACCTGGAATGAAACAATCAAAAACTATAAGAGTTCCTATCAGATCAACAGCTTGAGTTAAAGAAGACCAGAGGACCAGGTGCATCATAGAGGACGACATCCCATCACACAATACATAGTACTCACTTGTCTGTTTCACTAGTTTGGATGGTCTGCTTTTTCGAGTCCCTCTGGAAGTCTCAGCGGCTTCCTCCTTTGTGTAAAAACACAAAACGTACAAACATGCAGTTGTGTTCTTCGTGTTCAAATTTTCAGCTCTGACGAAGCCATTATACAGATGTAAATATTAATAAAAACACTGGCATATATTAGACAATTTATGCTTAACAAAAAAAAGTTATTTAAGTCCTGAGCAATATAGATGATCAAAGAATAAATTGTAACTGACCTCCTCTGATTTCTGTGCACAGGCAGTCTCTTTAGCTTGCTCTTGTGATCCCTTGGCTAAAAAAACAACAACCATTTATATAATAATATATTTTGTAATGTGTTTCTAATAAATATTACATGTGTCAGGGCTATGAGTGTTAAAAGTGGTTAAAATACATGTATGCAGTTGTTCCTACTTTAACAGTGTTATATACAATGGGATACCACAGCTACAGTGAGGGAAAAAAGTATTTGATCCCCTACTGATTTTGTACGTTTGCCCACTGACAATGAAATGATCAGTCTATAATTTTAATGGTAGGTGTATTTTAACAGTGAGAGACAGAATAACAACAAAAAAATCCAGAAAAACGCATTTCAAAAAAGTTATACATTGATTTTCATGTTAATGAGGGAAATAAGTATTTGACCCCTTCGACTTAGTACTTGGTGGCAAAACCCTTGTTGGCAATCACAGAGGTCAGACGTTTCTTGTAGTTGGCCACCAGGTTTGCACACATCTAAGGAGGGATTTTGTCCCACTCCTCTTTGCAGATCCTCTCCAAGTTATTAAGGTTTCGAGGCTGACGTTTGGCAACTCGAACCTTCAGCTCCCTCCACAGATTTTCTATGGGATTAAGGTCTGGAGACTGGCTAGGCCACTCCAGGACCTTAATGTGCTTCTTCTTGAGCCACTCCTTTGTTGCCTTGGCTGTGTGTTTTGGGTCATTGTCATGCTGGAATACCCATCCACAACCCATTTTCAATGCCCTGGCTGAGGGAAGGAGGTTCTCACCCAAGATTTGACGGTACATGGCCCCGTCCATCGTCCCTTTGATGCGATGCAGTTGTCCTGTCCCCTTAGCAGAAAAACACCCCCAAAGCATAATGTTTCCACCTCCATGTTTGACGGTGGGGATGGTGTTCTTGGGGTCATTTCTCCTCCTCCAAACACGGCAAGTTGAGTTGATGCCAAAGAGCTCGATTTTGGTCTCATCTGACCACAACACTTTCACCCAGTTCTCCTCTGAATCATTCAGATGTTCATTGGCAAACTTCACACGGGCCTGTACATGTGCTTTCTTGAGCAGGATTTCAGTCCTTCACGGCGTAGTGTGTTACCAATTGTTTTCTTGGTGACTATGGTCCCAGCTGCCTTGGGATCATTAACAAGATCCTCCTGTGTAGTTCTGGGCTGATTCCTCACCGTTCTTATGATCATTGAAACTCCACGAGGTGAGATCTTGCATGGAGCCCCAGACCGAGGGAGACAGTTATTTTGTGTTTCTTCCATTTGCGAATAATCGCACCAACTGTTGTCACCTTCTCACCAAGCTGCTTGGCGATGGTCTTGTAGCCCATTCCAGCCTTGTGTAGGTCTACAATCTTGTCCCTGACATCCTTGGACAGCTCTTTGGTCTTGGCCATGGTGGAGAGTTTGGAATCTGATTGATTGATTGCTTCTGTGGACAGGTGTCTTTTATACAGGTAACTAGCTGAAATTAGGAGCTCTCCCTTTAAGAGAGTGCTCCTAATCTCAGCTCGTTACCTGTATAAAAGACACCTGGGAGCCAGAAATCTTGCTGATTGATAGGGGATCAAATACTTATTTCCCTCATTAATAATGAAATCAATTTATAACTTTTTTGAAATGTGTTTTTCTGGATTTTTGTGTTGTTATTCTGTCTCTCACTGTTAAAATACACCTACCATTAAAATTATAGACTGATCATTTCTTTGTCAGTGGGCAAACGTACAAAATCAGCAGGGGATCAAATACTTTTTTCCCTCACTGTAAAAGGAGAGCGATGTCTAATTACAGGGTACAAAGGTGGTCTATGTCCTACAGTAAACATACCTGGGATCTAAAACTAAAGAAATAACCCTATAGAAACATACCTGAATATTCTAAATCAAATTTTGATCAATAGTCTCTTAGTGAATTGGGTAAGCAAATACATGACTTTTTCTATATTTATATAAAAGGAAGCATATTGGGTTTTAACATTTTTGCAAATTAATAAAATACAGTGCATGGTGTTTGCTTTGCTTTGCTCAGCAAGTCACCTACAGGTTTCTCCCAGTGAAGTGCTGGAAGTGCGAGAGGACCTGCCTTTCTGAGGGGTGTCTCGGGTCTCCTCATTATTTCCAGACTCCGAGTCCTAAAGAAAACATTTACAATACTGAAACTTGGCAAATGCCTGCAATAATTTAAGTCCATGCATGTTGTAATCTTTGGCAAAACCACATGCACTTAAAAAACTAATCCGCCCTCGCTTGGAAACAAATATGCTTTTAGAACCCCGGATTGATTTAGGTAGGATTCATTAAACATTGTTCAGTTATAACTGAGGATGTATTTAATTACTCTGCTGGGAAAACATGCAAAAAAAAAGGAACACAAAATGTCAACTGTCTTACTTTGTGCAGAAAACTGCCCCATTACCAAGCCTTATATCTTATACCGATCCCAAGCTGTATTTTCACAATTTGACAGCAAAAACATACTCACAATCTCCGATTCTTCCTTCTCTTCATCATCTTTCTTCCTTTCTTTACCTTGAAGAACACACTTAATATGATTATACACAGCAGACACACGAGAAGTCACTGATCACAGACTGACAACTAACAGCACAAATGATCAGCCAACATTAATTCGAAAATATTTACAGAATAAAATCTTTAAAGGTTACCTGCAGTCAATCACCCTGACAATGACATGTAGATCACAACAGGAACAAGAACTAATCAATAAACTGCACACTGATTTATGGATTTCTTTAGCCCCTGTGAGAACAGTGCTTCAGAGATCGGCGTTTGATTTGATGTACCACCAGCTCAGCAGTACGTAGCATCGCTTAAACAGCACTTGACTTTCCACATTTTCAGAGTCAATGAAACCTGAGAAAGTTAGGCTGATCTATGGAATCTGAAGAGCAGAACAGGAATCCTGGCTCTGCCTGATAGCATCACTTACTTGTCTCCTTGACTGCTGATTTGGCCCATCTCCCTCTACGTCTAGGCTTTCTTTCGCCTGCCTTTTCCACATCTTCCTTCTACATTTAAATAATACTGAATCTTTAAATTTGTCTTTTAAAATTTGCTTTTGTGCATTCAATAGTTAGATAACGCAAGATAAATTCTGAAGAAGAGGTGAAAAACAACTTACACTGCCGTCTCTTCCCTCATCTTCTCCACATTCAGCTTTGCCTTCACCTGCATCAGCACAGACACACACTTAAATTTGCGTAAAAAAAAAAAAACACACCTTCTCATATTTTAAATGACTGCAACATACCTTCAGTATTAACAACCGAAGCTGCTTCTGTGATCCCTTCTGCTACTGATATTTCAGCCGTATTTTCATCTGATACTTTTGCCTACAATACAAGAGAAGTGTAATGAAGAAAACAATTCTGCACACAAGTTCACTGGATCAACACCTTGCCTAGAAGCAGCAAAATCTCTCCAACCTCTTCACTGGCTTCTGGTAGCCGTTACATCACAGAGCTGAACATGCTTCTGTACACATTTGAATTAGTACTACATGAGTTTAAACGGTCAGGCAAAAAGATCTGCTCACCTCTTCCATTACTTTACCACTCTCTTCTTTTGGACCTGCTTCTTCTGATGCACGCAGAGGTTCACCTGGACACACAGACGTATTCAGTAATGGCATTTCAAAACATCTGTATTTGCGAATCCTGTGGGAGAGGTTTAGCTTACTGCTGTCTGCCACTGAAGTCGAGGCCCGGGGGGGACGTCCCCTTCCTCTTTTCTGAACAGCAGGTCTTTCCGGTTTCCCATTCTGTAAACAGATCCCTCCGAGTCAGTGCATATTCCAGTGCTGCAATTCTGTCTCCCTATGCTATTTTTATTTTTTCTCCATTGGAAAAAACAGTAACTCACTTCGGTCATTGCTTACTGGGATATTATTAAATAATGCAGTGATTTTCAAAAAACATTACTATGATTTGTTACTTCCAAAGCAATTAAATTAATTTAGTTCAAAAGCAGAGATCTGCCCATACACTTAATAACAACCAGCTACACTATTTACTTACATCAGGTTTGGTCTCAGGTTCTGTCACCGTCAGATCCGTGCTTGAGGACGTGCCGGCTAAAAATAAAGCGAACCTTAGTTTAAAACCAAGATACGAGTAGCCTTGGGTCTTGTGGAGAGTGAATTTACATTTCAATGTCCACTAAATAATTGTAGTAAAAAAGACAAACAAATTAACTTTCATGAACTGTGCAATTGTGAAACCCTGTGCAACCTTAACATCAAAATCCCTAGTGCCCCTCAGCCCCAGAGATCCCTGATTGTTCTCTCACGGGTGCAATACAAATATTACCTTCAATTTTGGCTGATGGACCCTCATCAGTTTCTTTCTCCTGGACATCCACAGAGTTGTCAACCTAAAAAACAACATGATCATTCAAGGTCATATTGTGCACTGAGATTTAACTTGCATTCAGGGGAAATCACAAATGATCCAAATGTTTATAAATGAAAGAGACAGACCTCAGTTCTCTTTTCTGATGAAATGTCCTTGTCTTCTGTTTCTGGTATTGCATCACTTGTACTTTCTTTCAAGGACAATTAAAAAAAAAAAAAAAGTTACATGGTTTAAAACTGGCATATTCAAAAAGAGATAAACCATGGAAAGTGTTCAATCGGCAATCTGGACTCAATACTTCCCATGGTTTATGCCATTTAAAACCTCTCTCCCCAATTGATGAATGAAATGCAATTGATTGGTAATTTGGTACAGGTGTAATGGCAATTGGCATTATTTTGTTTTAAATCCCTACTGGTGTGCTGTCATCATTAGTTCCTCTCAGCCCCAAATCCCATTGACACAGACAACATTTTCCTCTTTTAAGTGAAGACAGTAGCAACAACGAATATATTTGATCTAGAACATGAAAGTGGTATCAGAAAGATATAAATGGAGCCAGAAACTAAAGAACTGTAAAGAAGCAGAACGTCTTGCTAAAGCTGTCACTGAAGAACTAAATACCATTGCCAAGGACAGTTCAGAAGCTATAAGATCAAAGTGTATTAGATAAATGAACATTCCTAAAATGTAAAAAACTGTCACTTACCTTTTTGATCCTCCTTACCCTCCTCTGTGGTAACAATGTCCGTTTCATCCTATATAGAGATATTTGAAACACACAGAAAATCACGAATAAGTGAATATGTACAGTTAGGCTTAGGTCTTTGTTTACACATGCTTTATAAACGTCTGAAATAAGCATACTTGTGCCACACACTTCTCTCTCTCTTTTGCTCCCTTCTATTACTCAGCTACAGAACACATTCTAAAAGAAAAATACAATCTGACTTACATTGTTGGAAACCACTGGCAAATCTTTTGTCTCTTTCATGTCTGTTTCTTCAGTTTTCCTTACGATGTTGTCACCTGCTTAAATAAGTATTAACAATGAATGAACATTTTAGACCAACACATCACTTTGAATGTACTATTATTTGCACTGAACGTGTCTCTGTATGTAAGAATATGGTCAACAGCAGAGGCTCAGACAAGTATCAATAAATTTCCTTTTTACCTAAAAAAATTGCATACATTTTGCAGACATGATTTTAATGATGCATCTATTATAAACTGTTACTTTTACTCTTGTTACTGCACATTTTAAGGGGTTAAGCACATTATTTTAAACAGCTTCTTTTAACACTGACACTCCACTAAAAAAACACTTAAACATTCTATAATTCACTACTTAAAAAAATATATTTATTTGATCATTTCACTTTCCAAAGGGATTCATGTACAGACAGAGACAGAGGAATCGCAGTAGCTGTAAGTATCAATCATTTGCAGAAATATTCTACTAGAAACAGAAGGCCTTTGAGCTGACCAGTTTCCTTTGCAGCAGCAGCTAAGCTCTTGGGCGGTCTTCCCCTTCGTGCACCTGTCTTCTCCTTTAAAGGACCTTTTTTTCCTTCCTTAAATGACAAGATTTTATAATATGTTTCAATCTGAGTACATTTCAGATACATTGTGATTTTTTTTTGATAATAGTCACATATTCGTATGTATAAATATTTTGGCTAACATGTGAGAAATGACATTTTATTAGCTTACAGCTCGATTTCAGATTCCACATATTATTCAGATTAAGGACAGGCTGATGGTGAAAAACGGCTCCTCTTACCTGCTTCTGTTCAGGAGTTGCTACAGGTGAGGCCTTCTCTTGTGGGTCACTTTCAGTTTTGTCTGCATCTGCACAACATTAACATTTCAAACAATACATACATCACTGAGCGAAACATCGTTTTTCATGTTTCATAAATCATAAATAATTATAATTATTTATTGCATTTATGTTTCTGGTATTTGTATATAATATGCAGAATATGTATCAATTCCAACAAGATTATTAATTTCCTGACTCAGATTTTAAGGAATATTCTCCTAAATGTTTTGGTTCATAAATAGTTCTTTATATGCCACATTGATCTGTTCTATTGTAATGCTGACTGGACTGTAATGGGAAAAGAAAAGATAAAGAGCTTGGAGTTAATATAGTTCAAGTGATGCAAACAGAATCAATTCAGACAAGCATTGTTTTCTTAATTAGCAAATATAGTTTTAGGTTAGCCATTATGAATCATTACCTTTGAGATCGGTCTTCTCTTCTGACGTTTTGTCCAAGTCTGCTGATGTCCCTTCTATCATTTCCCCATGATCCTCTTCTCTGACGACAGCTTCTCTAGTCAAAGGTGCATTGTTTGATTCTCCTTCTACTTCCAGACCTGTATCTGCCAATATGTTTTCTGACTTGTCTACATTGTCAAAATCACTTAGGGTTTCGGTCTGCAAGACTGTTAGGTTTTCAGTCTGCAAGACCGTTAGCTGCCCATCACTGTGTACAATAGGAGATGTTATTTCTAAAGAGAATGGTGTCTGAGTTGTCGCTAAGCTCTTAGATGTGATCTCCGAATCCATGGAAAGCAAAGTCAAGGCAGCTTCTTTCATTTTCAGATCTGCCTCTTGAAAAGAGATCTCTTGAGGTGTGTTTGTTTCCTGCGTTGTAATACTACCCAATTCAACTCTGGTCTCACTGGGCATGGGACTTTCCTCAGTCCAAACTGTGGCTGGGATACTTCCCTCTCTGCAGGTTGTATCAGCATCTTCCTGCTGTTGCGTGATGATGGCTGCCTGGTCTTGGTTGTATTCAACATCCATAGATATTTCTTTTGTTTCTGAAACCACACTAGCTGGAATATCTTCCTCAGGTTTTAAGGTCTCTGTATCAATAACACCCGCGTCCACTGGAATGCCATCTCCAGCCTGAAGCTCATCTGGGCACAAAGGCACGATTTCTGGTTCATGAGGAGTCTGTTTAGTGGTTATCGGATCTTCTAATTTTTCTCCTTCTTCAGTCTTGGACTCTTGTTCAGGGGAAATAATCTGCATTTGGGTCTCATCTTCAGGTTCAGGTTCAGGAGTCACGTCACTCAGAGCATCAAATGTGTCATCTGAAACAGCAGCTACTGCTTCCGACTTCACACTGGTATCTTCCATCAAATCTGCCCGTTTGGAAATAGACTCCTCAGATTTGTCTTCCGTTTCAGAACTGCAGATGACAGGAGTCTCAGGATTGTCCAGGACAGTAGAGACCGGATTGTCCAGGACAGTAGAGACCTCTGCATTTTTTAGATCAATATCTACACTTTCATGAATGGGATGGGAGAGGTTTTCTGTAGCTTTAGGTGATGATTTACCACCATCTTCACTTGTGCTGCCTGACTTCTCTGAAGCATTGACCTCATCAGGCGTTGAGCGTGCAATATCAGTTTCACCTCCCTTCTTTTCTGCATCTTTAATACTTAATTTTTTATCAGCAATCGTCTTCACATCCATGCTTTCTTGTGCTTCCTCTGTGCTTTTATCCTGTAGTTTTTCCTCTGAGCCTTTCTTGTCATCCTTCAAACTCCCCTCCCTTTTTCTTTCTTTTGATACATCAGACCTACTTGGTTTTGTCACTTTGCTTTTGTGTTCAGCACTTAGAGATCTCCTTTCTGCTTTGGATACAGACTGAGCTTTGGAGTCATCCCTAGATTTAGATTTTGTTAAAGACTTTTCCACTTTGACTTTGTGAGTGGTATCCCTCGGAGTGCTGGCTGCTGTTCTGCTGCCACTCTCACTATCGCCTTCTGCTGAAGCTCTGACCTTACCCACATTATCTGTATCCCTGGATCTACGCTCAACCTCTACATCAGCCTTTTCAGATTTAATGGTCTCCTGTGGAGTCTGATCTGGCTTTGTTCTACGGTCAGAGACCACATTTTCCCTCTCACTTGGCTTGGCTTCTCTGTTCTCATTCTTGGACTTCACTTTCTCCATATGCCGGTCATCAGAGTAGCTCTTGGACCTCTTGATGATGTCTTTGGTATGCTTCTCTTTCTTCCTGCCACCCTCAGATCCAGGTTCTATATCTGACTTGTCTTCAGAGGAGCTTTCCACTTTGGAGCTGGAATCCACAGAAAGCAGCTGTTTGGAGTCACTTTTGGTCAATGATTTCTCACTCTTCATCTTGTCCATTTTTGGAGTGTCAGCTACAGAAACCTTAACCTTCCTTGTGCCATCTTTGTATGAGCCCTCCTCCAAAGCCGACTCTGCAATCACTAACTTCGACTCCCTTACTGAAGCCGAGCTCTTCTTTTCTCCTTTACTCTTGCTCTTTCTGTCCAGTTTATCATCTGTGGATGACTTGAGCACATTTTCTGGCCCTTTACTTTCCAAAATGTGATGTTCTGCAGAGATCTCTGCTCCTTTCTGTGCTTTGTCACTCTTTTGCTTGTGCTTGACTCTGTCATCAGAGAGGCTGCGTTCCTTTTCAACTTTTTCTTTGGAATGTTTGGCCTCTTTTTTTCTCCCCGACTCTTCTGTATCACCCAATTCTTTTTTAGGGTGCTTCTCAAATTTCCCTGCCGTTCTCTGTTTCAGCAGTTCTTCAGAACCCTGCTCAAGGTCTAAGATGAACGAGTGCGTCTTGCTCTTGTCTGACAGTCTTTTGTGGTCTTTTGGCTCCCCTCCACCAGCTGTAGTTTCCTCAGAAATAGAGCTGTTCGCCTTCTTCCTGCGAAGCTCATTCTTGTTCTCTTCTGTTACAGCCGACTCAGAGAGTCTTCGGACAGACTTCAGCTGCTGACCTTTCAAAGAGCTGGCTTTCAACTCCTTTGAGGAAGTCACCGTTTCCTGTGTCTGTGAAAATTAATATTGAGGAGTCAGATTAGGCATGTCAGACTATGTTTCAGATAACTTCACCATTCTGTAACAAGAAACACATTGTGCATTACTGTGTTCATTTTGTATCCAGTACAACTTGAATGCCTCCACCGCTGTCTGCAAATGTATTCTAAGATGAGTACCTCTTTGGTAAAGCAGACCACTATGTTTAATCAAGGCAATCTCCTGAAAACAGACTGAAGAATACACAAACTGAACTATATATGGGTTTCAACTATCCTAATAAGTGATGAGTCTTCCAGCATTAAAGTGTGCAAAAGTACTTTTTAAAAAATAACAATCATTATATGAACACTTTATATTCATGTGGAAGCCTGTATAGATCGGAAGAGATATCTCAATATGGACAAATACTTACATCAGCCTTCTTCAATGTTTCCTTAGATTCCTCCCCAGGGTCAGTTTTTCTTTTGCTATTACTCCCAACATCATCCTCTTTTCTGTAAATGAAAAATAAAAACAAACATAAACACAAGGCTCATTTAAGATGCATATGATTTTACCAAAACTGTGAAGGTCGGTTTATTTCAGTGTTTGTGTTTTTAACCTGGAGTCACGCTTGCGCTTCCTGCTGATAGCCACTTTCTTCTCCAGGACCTTCTGTTCTTTCCGTGCCTCTTTCCCACTTGGGCCGGGTGTGTCAAAGCTTGGAGAAATCCTTTTCTTTTCATCTGATTGAGGAAATTATTTGAAAACGTTTAATCAAAAAGTACAATTATGACTCTCATGGAGCAGGTACTCACATTTGATAAATTCAGCATAGAACGGAGTGTATATATATATTTTTGAAAGCTGTTGAAAAAGAAAACAATTCAGTACCTTGCTCCTCCACCTGTGATGCTTTCTGTTTGCGTTTCTCCTCTAACTTCTCTCTGTTCTGCTGTCTTTTCAGTAGCCTTTCTTCTTTGTCTTTGGCCTGAAATAAATACATATTTCCTGTAACTGACATTGTACTCTTTGTTGTTCTTGCTGGTGTGTATGAACAGTCCAACATTTCAGGACTTATTTCAAATAAATTACTAATTATAAACTTCAATACATTATTTACATTAAACATGATATTCAAAGCTTGTGTACCTATAAGCCTTCATTGATATACTTGATTAAAAAGAAAATGTTGTATGCACTTTCTTGGATAATTAAATACTGTATTTATCTTTTATTAGACTAGATCTTATTTACACAATGAGGACTTGTTTGGCATGTCAAGGCACCTACCCTGCTGGGCAACCAGATAAAAAAAGTATGTCAGACCCTTGACAGCCCACTACTAGTGCGATTAAAAGGTTGTAAACATTACTTACGGCCGAGCGTCTGCGCTGTTCCACGGTCACTTCGTCGTCGGAATCGCTGTAGTACCTGGAGTAAAGGAAAGGCTTGTGGATGTAGGCCTGTCTGCCGGCTCTGGGCTTCTGCTCTTTGTTCTCCTCCGTCAGAGCAGTGTCTGTCTTATTCTCCATCTTTTCCTCATCTTAAACGAAAACATTCACACCATCGTGTTAGCTCCAACTACAAAGAAATACCACTCGTCCCAGCTGTTAATTTATTTTTGCCTTCTGAAGAGTTTATGCTTCATAAGTAATCATATACATACAGTGAGGGAAAAAAGTATTTGATCCCCTGCTGATTTTGTATGTTTGCCCATTGACAAAGAAATGATCAGTCTATAATTTTAATGGTAGGTGTATTTTAACAGTGAGAGACAGAATAACAACAAAAAAATCCAGAAAAATGCATTTCAAAAAAGTTATAAATTGATTTGCATGTTAATGAGTGAAATAAGTATTTGATCCCCTATCAATCAGCAAGATTTCTGGCTCCCAGGTGTCTTTTATACAGGTAACGAGCTGAGACTCTCTTAAAGGGAGTGCTCCTAATCTCAGCTCGTTACCTGTATAAAAGACACCTGTCCACAGAAGCAATCAATCAATCAGATTCCAAACTCTCCACCATGGCCAAGACCAAAGAGCTGTCCAAGGATGTCAGGGACAAGATTGTAGACCTACACAAGGCTGGAATGGGCTACAAGACCATCGCCAAGCAGCTTGGTGAGAAGGTGACAACACTTGGTGAGATTATTCGCAAATGGAAGAAACAAAAATAACTGTCAGTCTCCCTAGGTCTGGGGCTCCATGCAAGATCTCACCTCGTGGAGTTTCAATGATCATGAGAACGGGGAGGAATCAGCCCAGAACTACACGGGAGGATCTTGTTAACGATCTCAAGGCAGCTGGGACCAAGGCAGCTGGGACCAAGGCAGCTGGTCACCAAGAAAACAATTGGTAACACAACTACGCCGTGAAGGACTGAAATCCTGCAGCGCCCGCAAGGTCCCCCTGCTCAAGAAAGCACATGTACAGGCCCGTCTGAAGTTTGCCAGTGAACATCTGAATGATTCAGAGGAGAACTGGGTGAAAGTGTTGTGGTCAGATGAGACCAAAATCGAGCTCTTTGGCATCAACTCAACTCGCCGTGTTTGGAGAAGAAGGAATGCTGTCTATGACCCCAAGAACAGCATCTCCACCGTCAAACATGGAGGTGGAAACATTATGCTTTGGGGGTGTTTTTCTGCTAAGGGGACAGGACAACTGCACCGCATCAAAGGGACGATGGACGGGGCCATGTACAGTCAAATCTTGGGTGAGAACCTCCTTCCCTCAGCCAGGGCATTGAAAATGGGTCGTGGATGGGTATTCCAGCATGACAATTTCCCAAAACACACAGCCAAGGCAACAAAGAAGCACATTAAGGTCCTGGAGTGGCCTAGCCAGTCTCCAGACCTTAATCCCATAGAAAATCTGTGGAGGGAGCAGAAGGTTCGAGTTGCCAAACGTCAGCCTCGAAACCTTAATGACTTGGAGAGGATCTGCAAAGAGGAGTGGGACAAAATCCCTCCTGAGATGTGTGCAAACCTGGTGGCCAACTACAAGAAACGTCTGACCTCTGTGATTGCCAACAAGGGTTTTGCCACCAAGTACTAAGTCGAAGGGGTCAAATACTTATTTCCCTCATTAACGTGGAAATCAATGTATAACTTTTTTGAAATGCGTTTTTCTGGATTTTTGTGTTGTTATTCTGTCTCTCAATGTTAAAATACACCTACCATTAAAATGATAGACTGATCATTTCTTTGTCAGTGGGCAAACGTACAAAATCAGCAGGGGATCAAATGCTTTTTCCCCTCACTGTATCTTTATTTATTCGATAATCAGCTCAGCTCGATAATCAGGTCAACAGAGTAGCCTTGTAGTGCAGCTGGAAACTGTACTGGTGAAAGGGAAGCCCTAGCGTACCCTCTGAGGTGATCTCCCCCTCCTCCGTGGTGTCGGAGAGTTGGGGTTCGTCCTCACTCTCGTCTACGAAGGAGGACAGGTCACTGGTGTGGACTGAGCTCACAGAGATGTCGCTCAGCCCCTCAAGGTCAGAGTCTTCCAAGGAATATTCTGCAAAATAAATAAATATCAAATAAAGAATACCAGTAAAACCCTTCACATTGACAGAGAAAGATTTATGGATTCAATTGGAAAACGGGGGGAGAAAAGGTGGTAAACTTGTTTATTACACACACATATATTATAATTATTAGTACAAAGTACATATGTTTGCAACGTTTAACCACAGACGCTTAATGAGTGTTCTGTTAACCTATTGACTCACATTACACATTACAAATAGTACAAAACTGAAAATCAAATTAATTCTACCTTCTTTTAACCTTTCCCTGGCCTTCTGTCGAATGTGATGTTTCTCATTGGGAGTCTTTTGGATCTCTTCATCACTCTCCTTCGCTGTGGTTTCATCTTTTCCTTTCAGGGCAGTCTTGCTATTAACCTTTTCTTTGCCATCTTCGGGTTTGTTGCCCTCAGTCTCACTGCTCGGTTCCTTGGGCTCCTCGGTGGTTTCTCTGGCCAGCTCCGCCTGTTCACCCTCCTCCTCTGCCACATTCTCCACATCCTGAGACTCGAGAGCTGGAGTCTCTGCACTCTCCTCCTCCTCCGGTGCACAGACCTCCTCATCGGCCATCTCCACAGCAGGTTTCTCCTCGTCGGGGGATTTCTCCTTCTCTAGCCCTCCATCGGTGGGGGGTTGAGAAGTGCTTCTCTTGGCTGTGCGGTCCCCCGATTTGCCAGCGGCCGTGTCGTTTGATGCCCAGGCCGCGCTCGCCTCCTGGTTCAAAGAGGTTATGGTATCTAGAATGGACATGGCATCACTGGCTACTGATGTGGTCGGTGCAGAGGAAGGGCCTGAAAAACATAATTATTTCCCATTGTCAGCAATCAAATCAAGACTGATCAGGACTGGCACACAGGCCTTCACAAAAGCTGGGTGAATTTATGCTGCACTATGCAATTCCAACTATACCTAATCTGTTGCCTATTTATTGTGTAAAACTGATATCTAAGTAGATGGAAAAGAGGATAAGTGACTCTCTTAATAAAGATCAACATTGACATTCACATTAAACCACCAGTACCTGTTGTTGGTATGTAGTAGTCTTGCATTTCTTCAACCGGGATTGAAGGACCCGGGGGCTCCTCTTTATGGTTTACACAGCCTAGAAAATCGTAAACCACTCTTTCCACCTGAGGCCTGAAGGTGTGGTGAATCTTTGGATCCACAACCTGAGTAACGATCCTGTCAACGCCCGACTCCAGCATCCCTGACCTGAAACAAAGAAGAAAACTCAAACATACCGTCCTGACAGAGACAGCATTACACTATCTCTGGACTAATCTTTTGTGCACAAGTAGGACCGTGATACACGCTTAATGATCACATTATTAAAAGGCTCCTGTATTTTTTCCCCTTCAATTTTCAAGCTTATCTATTAAACAATGCCTATAAACACACAACATATCAAAGAAAGTCACAGGCTAGAGTTTATTATTAGCAGTAAAAATTACATAAATAAAACGGTGTTGGTAAACTTACTGTAAGACCAGCTGTCTGATGCTGTTCCTGAGCTGGTTCTTGTTCAGATGGGGACTCCATGTGTGATTGGAAAGGTGGTTTGACACGAAGTTGTCCACTCTCTGTCTTAAATTCAGGTATGCTGGCTACAAGTACACAAATCAAAGGCAAAGATGTATTTCAAGAAACTGCTGTTCAAGACATTTAATTTACATATGATACGTAGAACTGCAAATGTAAGACAGAAACAAAAGCTCTACAATTACAAAACAGACTTACAATGCTGCATAGTGAGTGAGTGTCATTTACGAAGCAGGAGACATCTATACAAATGTGCATTATTCTTGTGTCTATCTGTCATACAATATCTAACAATAACTCATCCGTTCATTCATACCTTTGTGTCCACATCTGCCAAACAGTCCCTTCTGAATTGATCAAAGAGCCCTTGAGTTTTTAAATGATTGACAATCATGGAGACCAGCTTCGGGTCTCCGGGCGGTAAGCCAGACATGTGTAATCCTTAGACGAGCCTTCAAAACGACAAATAAAAAAACAAACCAATACAAAATGTAGAAAAAGAAACAGCACAGGAAAGGCTAGTGTCTTATCCCCACTGCCACGGTTATTTTGATTCTTGTGTCCTGTGCACTGGCGACCCGGAAGCTCATCCTCAACCGGAAGAGACGATACATGCATGTGTTTCAAACAGCGGCCTCTATCGGCGAACAGCGAGACTGCGCCTGTATCACATGAGGAAATTTTTATAGAAAATATAAGAATTACATGGAATAGTTTTGTATGTGTTTCTAAATTCTAAATTCGAATGTGCTGTGTCTGTAAAACAAGATTAAGTCAAAATCAGTTGATGCTAATTCATGTTCAATCAAAGGAATGCTACAAAAATATTTATTTGTGTATTGTGTATGTTCTCCATGATTAGCATGAATCTCTGAAAGAAACAAAAAACATTCACGAATAATTGACTGCTTTTGAATAAGCTTCAAGATTGGGGTAATCTGTTAATGTGTTAGTGCAGTCCTAGTGTAAAATTATAGCACAACAGTGTCTGGGATTTAAAAGACAATGCACATTATTTTTATAAATACATCAATACATACACTCACCTAAAGGATTATTAGGAACACCATACTAATACTGTGTTTGACCCCCTTTCGCCTTCAGAACTGCCTTAATTCTACGTGGCATTGATTCAACAAGGTGCTGAAAGCATTCTTTAGAAATGTTGGCCCATATTGATAGGATAGCATCTTGCAGTTGATGGAGATTTGTGGGATGCACATCCAGGGCACGAAGCTCCCGTTCCACCACATCCCAAAGATGCTCTATTGGGTTGAGATCTGGTGACTGTGGGGGCCAGTTTAGTACAGTGAACTCATTGTCATGTTCAAGAAACCAATTTGAAATGATTCGACCTTTGTGACATGGTGCATTATCCTGCTGGAAGTAGCCATCAGAGGATGGGTACATGGTGGTCATAAAGGGATGGACATGGTCAGAAACAATGCTCAGGTATTTGGCATTTAAACGATGCCCAATTGGCACTAAGGGGCCTAAAGTGTGCCAAGAAAACATCCCCCACACCATTACACCACCACCACCAGCCTGCACAGTGCTAACAAGGCATGATGGATCCATGTTCTCATTCTGTTTATGCCAAATTCTGACTCTACCATCTGAATGTCTCAACAGAAATCGAGACTCATCAGACCAGGCAACAAATTGCTTAAATCACCTTTCTTTCCCATTCAGACATTCAGTTTGGAGTTCAGGAGATTGTCTTGACCAGGACCACACCCCTAAATGCATTGAAGCAACTGCCATGTGATTGGTTGGTTAGATAATTGCATTCATGAGAAATTGAACAGGTGTTCCTAATAATCCTTTAGGTGAGTGTACATACATACATACATACATACATACATACATACATACATAGCATGATTCAAATGATCATTTACAAAATGTGTAAAAGCCTTTCAATTTATCTTATAGTACAGTTAAACAATTTTAGGCTACCTTTTCAATGCATAAAACATGTTGTATTCTGCAGCAGTATAAAAGCATGAGAACAATGGCAACAACAACAATGATAACAATAACAAGAAGATAGACATTACTCATGCCAAATTATATACTTGATACATTTAAAAATGCAATTAGAAAATATTTTAATAAAGATTTCAGTACTTGTCTATAAGGGGACTGTGTACACATGAGAAAGCAACAGCATGGAGGGGGATTGATTAAATCAGAGAAAGTCATGAGACAAGAGATTTCTGAAGTACTGGTGGGCACATCTCAATATGCCTTTCAGGGAGAGTTTCTCACTTGCCAAAACGTCAGTAAAGAGTGGAATGGTAGCTGGACAGCATGTCACTGTTCAATAAACAGGCCCTCTTCTGTTCCAGGCTGTTCAAGTCATGGCACTGACACCTACATTCTTTGCAATCAGTATTAGATGTTTTTGAAATGAAAACAAATAATTTCAGAAGTCCTGCTTCCTGGTTCTCACACAGAAAGCAAACAATTAAGCCCTTGTCTGAAATGTTTGGGTCAAGCATTAAACAAGGTAATCCACTGCCACCCAAGCTCTGTCTGAGATCTTGGCAATGTAATGCTAATCTGGAAAATAATCAGGCAAATTTAAGTCAACAAAGACACTTGCTTATCCAGCTTTGTCTAGCTTTTAGCAAAATATTGTAGTATAAATACATAAGTCTGTCTTGGAAACTGGGAAGATCGATGTAATCCCTCTGAGAGAGACAGAAAAAAAAACATGACTTGTAATAGGACCATTTTGTATACAGTAATGCAGTTATTAACTGCTGCAGTTATTAACTAGAGGATTATTTCCTATATTAAAAATGTAATCCCCTTTAACATTGAGAAATAGTTTTGGTTGTCATAGCCTCCCATGTACACATGATGTCACCATTGTCCATACTATAATTTTAGGAACAGAATAGGTTTCATTAAATATTATAACTGACTCCATGAGAATACAAATTCTTAATGTTTGTTCTCCTCCAATCCTAAATGTATTACTATATTATTTATTAATCAAGGGTTGTATGCAATAGTAAGCTATATAACATGTGGGATAATGTATAACACATCTTACATGTCCTTGTTTGACACGGTTGCATTTCAGGATAATTAAAATGCAGCAGTGTCTGAATGAAATCCTGTTTATTTAATGTTTTTGTTCACAGCTACTTTGTTCAGATACTCTTCTGGAGAGTACAATCAGTACTTATTTCAGGCCGTAAGATTTGTTTTTCTTGTCGTTCACAAAAACAATTGATGACAATATAGTGGGAAAGAGAGGGAGAGAGAGAGAGTAATTGATCCCTTTGTGTTTTAAGGCACATTAAACCTTGGATGAAATCCAAACTTTAGGTAGCCATCATCAAAAGACATAATTTGGAAAAGGAAAATGTGTGGGTGGTTCAAAGTTTTGATTTACGCCAGACCCTGGTGCAGTGTGGTAATTGATCACCTAACAATGAAAACTAAAAAGTCATACACATTACAATAAAATAAATATATTCTGTGAGTGTAACCATATAAAAAATAAGTTGTATGCATAATAGTAAAACAAGACCAAAGAAAAAATTTGCTTCAGGTGTTTTGTGTGTTAAACACGGCACCTAGTATTACTAATACTTTTAAAAATGGGAGTTAAATAGTCTGAGAGGGGAAAAAAGGCTTGATAATAACCCTGCATGTGACATTGATCTTCTAAACAAATATTACACTTGATGCCATTGAGCCCGGAGACATGTTTTAGATTGTTGGTCTCCCAGTTTCCTTTAATAAGATGTCCTGAATTTAAAAGTGTTCCGCACCAGCATCAAAGTTATTCATAGGCTTCAATTTAATTCACAAAACTGTTGCTCTGAAAAATTTCCATGTTTAAATTTGCATGACAATGTCTCTAGCTGATGAAACGTGATTGGTATAAACAATGCCGCACTTGGGACATTTTTAATGATATATTTATCATGAGTTCTCCTATAAGATGAATTGACTTGACAGCTTGTAAGATTACAAGAACCCATCAATGTAAATATAGCATGATGTTTTAATTGAAGCAATAAGGGGGGATATGAAAATCATCGTGGAAATGGAAACACAAGACAGGGAGACTCTTCGGAATTATATTAACAATTGATAGAAGTTAATTAAAGGAAATGACAATTAATTAAATATGAATGCTGTGAGATGTAATATTTGGATTTTCTCACTGATAAAATGGAGAAGACTGCTTCCTC
The DNA here is from genome assembly GCF_036373705.1 of Amia ocellicauda. Lineage (NCBI taxonomy): Eukaryota > Metazoa > Chordata > Actinopteri > Amiiformes > Amiidae > Amia > Amia ocellicauda. The sequence continues at coordinate 16,612,834 of NC_089862.1, read as the reverse complement.
TGTGGGACAGCCCTGTGAGATCGCTATTTTCGGAAGTGGCCAGTGCTCAAATCCTTGTGGAAGTGGGTTGTATTGGTTATATGTCTTAGTCAAATTTAATGTATGGTAGCACATTAAACTCTAACTAGCATTTTCAGTCTGCCATTTGCTCGCACACAAGGCACAGACTAGAGCCAGTTTATTAACTGGTCTCAACACCAGCTTAATATATTATGATTAATTTCAATTTTAATTATTAAATCACATAATTAATGTTATTAACCGTTAAATATGTGAAATACTTTATTTAATGTATTACTAAATCATCTGATATATCAAATACAATTGCTGGGATGATTTATAACTAATTTGTCGTGGATCTTCCAATTTATATTTCCTGTATATGTAATCCATGTTCAAACTGCAAATGAATGCAAAGCACGTTTTACCAATTAAATTCATGCACACAGAAGTATTATGTATAGCATTATATCCCTTTTAAAAATGAACATAAAGATACAGATCAGCCATAAGTAAATGTAATAGCCTGCTGAAATGAATCTAAAGAGAAATAAACATGTGCTCTCATTTGTCTCTGTTTTTAATATGATAATAAAACAAATAAACCTTCTGAAGCAAGCTCGATTTGAGATTTGGGACTTTGTATTTGATTTGACTTCTTTGCGGTGTCAGTAACTTTTCTGTTGAATTTATACACCCCCTTGCTACATGTTTAACATTTTGAATGTATTCATATTTCACATAATTGCACAGAAGACTGGGCAAAGAGCAAACTCTGCTTCTCATGTATGAGGTTGCACAAGGGAGACCCACAGCTCATGAAATTAAGTTGTGTCTGTGGGAATTGTCACACTAATCTTCAAACTTGCGTTCACATTAGTTTGGGGTGATGTATTATTCATTTTGTTCTCCTTCCAAATCTCAGTTTGTACAGAGCATGTTTAATACATTTCAATGCTGCCTTTATGGTTTTAAATCTGTTTTAATAAGAACATATCTGAGCATTATATTACTCAGGAAGGAGATCACACCCGTTAGCTCAACTCATGACCTGTTATCAAAACAATCCTGAATCAGCATTTACATTTTTCTTGAAGGATTCTAATACAAAAGATCCCAAGTTTCCATCCCTCAAAATTTGTTCAGATTATAGCAACCACTGAAAACAACCTTATTAATTACATTCAATAGATCTTCCTTCAGCTATTAACTGTTAGGAATGAATAGATTTAGCTGCTTCTGACCTCATTATACATATGTCATTGAGCCCCAAAATAAATCTTGATTCCCATAGCTGGATATTCACCGACGTCTTCTTAGACCTTTCACAAAAGTATATTGTAGGTCATATTTTAACTAAATATAACTGAAATAGTTGAGATGAAAGTTCAGTGACTCAACAACAATTGCTTATTTCTATGGTATATTTTCTGAAACTGAAATCGATTATGTGATGTTAATGATCTGTGGTTAATCATCATGTAATATACACTCACCTAAAGGATTATTAGGAACACCATACTAATACTGTGTTTGACCCCCTTTCGCCTTCAGAACTGCCTTAATTCTACGTGGCATTGATTCAACAAGGTGCTGAAAGCATTCTTTAGAAATGTTGGCCCATATTGATAGGATAGCATCTTGCAGTTGATGGAGATTTGTGGGATGCACATCCAGGGCACGAAGCTCCCGTTCCACCACATCCCAAAGATGCTCTATTGGGTTGAGATCTGGTGACTGTGGGGGCCAGTTTAGTACAGTGAACTCATTGTCATGTTCAAGAAACCAATTTGAAATGATTCGACCTTTGTGACATGGTGCATTATCCTGCTGGAAGTAGCCATCAGAGGATGGGTACATGGTGGTCATAAAGGGATGGACATGGTCAGAAACAATGCTCAGGTAGGCCGTGGCATTTAAACGATGCCCAATTGGCACTAAGGGGCCTAAAGTGTGCCAAGAAAACATCCCCCACACCATTACACCACCACCACCAGCCTGCACAGTGGTAACAAGGCATGATGGATCCATGTTCTCATTCTGTTTACGCCAAATTCTGACTCTACCATCTGAATGTCTCAACAGAAATCGAGACTCATCAGACCAGGCAACATTTTTCCAGTCTTCAACTGTCCAATTTTGGTGAGCTTGTGCAAATTGTAGCCTCTTTTTCCTATTTGTAGTGGAGATGAGTGGTACCCGGTGGGGTCTTCTGCTGTTGTAGCCCATCCGCCTCAAGGTTGTACGTGTTGTGGCTTCACAAATGCTTTGCTGCATACCTCGGTTGTAACGAGTGGTTATTTCAGTCAAAGTTGCTCTTCTATCAGCTTGAATCAGTCGGCCCATTCTCCTCTGACCTCTAGCATCAACAAGGCATTTTCGCCCACAGGACTGCCACATACTGGATGTTTTTCCCTTTTCACACCATTCTTTGTAAACCCTAGAAATGGTTGTGCGTGAAAATCCCAGTAACTGAGCAGATTGTGAAATACTCAGACCGGCCCGTCTGGCACCAACAACCATGCCACGCTCAAAATTGCTTAAATCACCTTTCTTTCCCATTCAGACATTCAGTTTGGAGTTCAGGAGATTGTCTTGACCAGGACCACACCCCTAAATGCATTGAAGCAACTGCCATGTGATTGGTTGGTTAGATAATTGCATTAATGAGAAACTGAACAGGTGTTCCTAATAATCCTTTAGGTGAGTGTATTTTGTAACATTCAATATTATAGGAACTAGAACAAGAGGAAAGTATGTTGACATCGGTCCAGTACTGAGCAAATGTGGTACATTGGAAAACATTTAATTTTCCTTCTAATTTTTGTTAGTATGACATTGTAATACAGACACTCAAAATTGTTGAGTGCTGGTTGAGGAATCATATAATAGTTTCCAAACCTATATATTTTATATGTTTTTTAAATTGCATTCTGAATTTAATGTTGTTAAGAGGTGGCTCAGATTAGCATAAATAAATGGTGAGCAAATTACATTCTATTTTTACCGTGGCAGCATTTGTCATTTGCTTATGATATGACAAGATTGGAGAATACATACATGGGGCAAATGTCACAGCAGATAACACTATTACTGCATAATTGGATGTTTACTCATGTGGAAATGTCTTGAGAATTTTCTTTAAAGACTCTACAAAGCAAATCACAAAGGTGTAATGAATATGCAGATTAATACGTATGTGTTTACAGTTATTCTCTCTTTGAGTGCCCTGTAACTGACCAATATCGTATATATTATACATAATAAGATATTGAGATATTGCCTGCCAAAAAAACAACAAATAAATACATATATAAATAAACAAATACATACATACATACATAAACACACCAGAAAACACAGAGGAAAAAATACATCAAAAAGCAACAGCAATTGTGAGAACTGACATTGTTTCTTTTTGCTGCAGGAAGCAGGAAGCATGTATATGTATGCTTTTTGCTTCATGTTTCTAGTTATCTGATTAGGTTGTTTGTTCTCATTTTCAGCCAAGGTTACTGCAGCTTTTTTATAGACATTTCCCTTTTCCTATTTGATAAACCTTACAATTTTGATCCCCTGTTGATCTGATGCAATTTATCTCAATCCTGTCAGTTCTGTTTGCTGTTCTGTTGCCAAAGCCTTGATATTTGACTTAAACCCACAATGGATAATTGAATTCTTTGTAGCTTTATAGCAATGCTTTCAGTTTCCCAGAGAGTAACTGTAGTTATTTTTCACTTTTATTGAAACAGAGTATTTCAATTGTGGATTCCTAACATCATTTTTTGAATGTGACCTTGCCAAGAATAAAATAATACAATAATAAATTAGTCAATGATAAATATATTCTGTATAAGTTGATCACTAAGAGCTAAGAGGTTTGTATAAATGAATGGCTTTGGCACATGTTGTAACGTAGATTGGATACATTCTTTGGGAAGAGGGAATTATTACTGTATTTATTTTTCAGAGCTTGGCTGCAAATGCATAATATATATAATATACTCAGAGACACCAATGCAACACTCCAAAAGTTTAGAAAATGTGGAAATTCATCATGGTCAAAACTTTTGAGCCAGAACTGTAATAAACTCTGGCCACTAATTAGCTGATTTGCCCTACATGTTCTGTGATTAATCATGGTTTCTGTATACTCTGGATGTTGAAAGATATTCTCAGATGTGTGAGCTGTTTTTTTCTCCGAGGCTCTTTTTTAAACCTTATATGTGAAACTGAGAGCTGGTTATCTTCAGTTAATGAGGGGAGTTGAACCATTTGCATCTTGGGACAGTTTAAGACCTGAATCAATCATTCAGAAGCTTTGTTTTCTTCAGTTTAATCAAAATAAAATTTTAAAAATACAGACCTATATCATACCTCCTGAATGTCTTACTTTCTAGTCAAACCCATACAAATCTGCCTAAATGAGGAGATGCTAAAACATACTCTGCATTTGAACCAAACAAATATAGTCCAGTTTCAAGGTTTCTCAGGATAGTATTTCCTCTAGTTCTTTAAAGTGAAGTTTCATTTTGTGCCCACTGATACTAGATATCAGTACAGGCACTCAAAGATAATTCTGAGCAAAATTATTTCTTCAGTCATGTCTCCAGGAGACAATATCACAGTTTATATTATTGGTGAGCTAAATGATAAAGGAATAGCGCATCAATTGCCCTTTGAAGGAGTAATAAGCATTTAAAAAATGTTCACTTGATGTCAGTGGGGTTGGATGTTGGCGATGTGCAGTCCAGGTGTCTAAAAGGGGCGACCGGCCCACATGGGAAGCTCTCCTAGAAGCCAGGGAATCGGTGCCAAGATGGTCCGAGCTTCTGCCTGGCCCAAAACGGCTACTGGCCCTGGAGGCACCGAAGATAAACTGCATCTTGGAGTAGGCATCACACTTACCTGTAGGTGGTTCGTGGGGTGGCTGCTACCTGACGAGACAGAAGTGAATTAACAGTATCCCTGGTTGCGAGTCTCTCGCTATATTTGAGCATCTCTGGGAGAGACCCTCTGAATCTTTTGCTGCTTAGTGTGACTGTTTACATTACAGGAAGATTAGTTTTATATTGATAGATAGTGTTTTATTAGATCCGTTATTATGTCTTTATGTTCTTTAGGTTAGGGTATTTAGTTTTTTATGCACTGATGGATTTTAGGTTGTATAGTGTATTTATTGCCTGATTGTGTTTATTTGCCATTTGTTTTGCACAACCTTTGTGCTCTGTGCCTGTCAAACCAAACCTATTACAATAAAATAATTGTTATTACTTACCTCCTGCTGTTGTGTCTTGGGGTCTGATCGAGCCTGCCTGGGGAGAGAATTTGAATGGGGTTGCGAGTTCCTCTCTCGCTCATCAATTGATGTGGCGCAGTGGTTACGTGTTTCACACTGAACCCCCTCAGCTGTGACACTCTTTCTGTGACATTGTCTTTGCTGTAAAGTCTATTTCCTTTGCGGCTTTGATGTTTGCTTGTAAAACTTGAGCACAGAGTGTTATAATTTTTCATGGTATGACTTTCCTTCTCACCAAATGCCTTTACCTCACAAGACCTGAATCATAAACAAGGTGACACGTTTGTGAACGTGACATGAAAGCTGCTGAGACCCGCAGAGCAACCCTATTAGAGCTGAACCATTTTTCTTCTGGTACTGCTATTGCAAATAGTCACACTGTGTGACCACAAACACAGTGTTTCTCTCAACATATTTGCAAGTGCATGTCAACCAAAAACATAAAATAGTCCTGTGGTGTGGCTCCTATTTCACTTACATTATGTCTCTCATAAAGTTGCTGTTAAACAGTCCTTTTAAACCAATAGGTTTTGTGCTGAAAACATAGTGTTACCAATTTTGGTGGCAAAGAGACAAACTTCCTTAGGCATGAAAGACAGCAGCTGAAAGGCTCATGAAACTCAGTTATCTGCACCAAAATTCAGAGCATATGGGTACACCACACTTAAAGCATTGGTTATAGGGTTATAGTCAGTGCCTGTTAGAGGTCCAGTAATACATGACATTGTTTGGTTTCTTCATGGCTTTGCGGGTCTTGTATGCAACCCAGAGGCATTCTATAGACATGGTTCACACACAGACTTGTACAGTCATTGAATGCAATAAACACACAGTAGATTGTTTACTTGTTATAAACCACCTCCAAGTTCTCTGGTGCAACGGCAATTTATGGATATCCAAATTTATTTTCAGATACCCATTCAGCATGTGTACAGATACCGATATCTGTTATTCTTCCTGGCTAGAAATACAATATTGCATTTCTACCTGATTTGCTTTGTATTTATATTATAAAACATTTTTTTTCCTGACAAGCACACCACCATCCAAGTGAGTTTGATTCAAGGTGTTAGTACTGGAGGATCATCCATCATTTTGAAGCAGGGTCTGAACAGTTCCTACTTGAGATCACATCAAAGGTCGTGCTGTAATTGTTTCAGGGAACCCAGATACAAGATATCAGTACAGGCAGTCAAAGATTATTCTGAGAAAAAATATTTCTTCAGTCATGTCTCAGGGAGACAATATTACAATTTAGATCATTGGTGAGTTAAAATGACAAAAGAATAGAGCTTTCTTAGCTCTTTGAAGGAGTAATACACATTTTAAAATATTGCACTTGATGTCAGATATTGTTCATAGGAAGTGCACATTCTCTGATGCAATTCTTCACTATAATGATCTGATGACGTTTGTAAATGTAACATAAAGCTTTAAAACAGTCATTAATAGGAAAACTAGGGAGACAATACATTTGAAAGTTAAATGAAAATGTAAAAGAAAGCTAACTCTCGCTCCTCAAACAGATTCTGAAACAACACATCTTAGTTTATATATGAGAAATCTATTGGGACAGTTCATAATGCGCTAGACCACAGTGAAGAGCTTCATTTTATTTTTTTAAGGCTTCTTAAATATTTCTAAAGTGTCCTATTTCATTTATATCTTTGGAGCTTTGGGTGTCTTCTCAGAATCTACTTTTTCTTGATCAGTTAGCTATTGCTTTAAATCATGATCTCAGCACTACAAAGATAACAAATAATCATACAAGGAAACAGGGTACGCAACAAATATGAAATGACAATAAAATATTCAGCACCACTTGAAATAGATGAGTTCTTAGCATAAACAATTGTTCCACATGCACTATTAACAACATGAACCTTTTTCTGTTTTAAAAAAGTCAGTTGGGGAGACAATTTCCTCAGTCTGCAATGTTGCTGTCTCAAGAGGAACGCTCTTATCATCAAGCAATTTTCTGTCTTATGGACAGTGTGTACCATTAGTTGAGGAGTAGAGAAAATGGATTAGTTAATTCCTTTATGATTTTATGTGTTCATCTGCAGGAAATTCTACACTCAGAGCAGTGATTGGACTTTTTTCTGAAACTGGTGTCTTTTTTGTGCAGTTTAATTTATTCTGGGGACTGAATGTGTTTATACTTATTGAATGTTTTAAATGTTTTCCATCTAATGATATTTATCTTATGTGTATATGTGCTAATGAACTGCAAGGTCCATTTCATCCCACCACATCAGAGTAGTCTTATTAACCCGAGAGTACACATATAATTAGACACATATTTAGTCTTAATGACATGCAGTAATTGTTTGTCTAATTAAATGCATTCAAAGGGACTACTGCAGTTCAGAGGTACAGTACTTCAAATCATGTTAAGAGAGCCAGAAACTCTGTTATCAACCGAATCCTGCATATAAATATAACAAAATAATACTTCAAGACTTTATTAAATCAAATTCAATTCAACTTTTCCTTCTTTGTATTGTATTTCAGATTGACATTTGTTAGCACTGCAGCAAGGGGGTAAAATTATAATTATAAAGGCTTACTGATAAGCAGAAATAAACTATTGTTCACGCCTCACATTTCTTTGTTTCTAGACAATATTAATATTCTTGCTTTGCCCTCTACTGGTATAGCTTAACCCCTTACGGTATCAACCCCCTCAGATAGAGCTGCATTTTCTTTCCATTGTTGTAAAAAATCTGCTTAGCAAAGACATACCTTAAAAACAACCATGTCAGGAACAGCTGTGATAAATTTACCTGCAGAGATAGGTGAATAATTAAATATGATGCTTCAGTTTACAATGATCTTGTTTTTGCCAGCAATAAACCAAAACTAAGTGTGATTCCAATTGTTAATTGTAGTTGGCTGTGACAGCGTGCAGCTATGGTCTGCAAATACATGCTGTAGCAGGTGAAAAACAAAGGATATATGGAAACAGGTCTGTACAGAATATACTGTAGTGATACATACAAAACAGTTTTTTCAATTCCATGAGAACAGATGCAAATCAGTGAGTCATGCAATAATTTCCAGCAAAATTTACATAATGCAAAAGTGTTATACTGCATTTGAGAAAGACCAGACTCACATCATGCTCCCTAAATAACAATTTGTCCCATATATTAGAAAAACAATAATGTGTTCAAATCACAATATAGAACTCAGTGAAATTGAAAAGAAAGCTGATTTAATAGATTTTATATTTCTATGCGTTTCTTTGGCTGTTGAATTGTAAATCAAAACAGAGAAATGATGGATGCTCTTTAACAGTTCATATCTTTGTATGCAGCAGAGTAGAGCAGGGGGATGTTCTCAATGGTATAAATAATCCAATAATCAATGCAATGAGAGATCTACATAAGAAACAGAAAGAACACAACAAGGAGAAGCCAGAGAAATCTGTCATCTTAAAAATTAGTAATATTCCTCCGTCATATTGAATATCGAGGAAGAAATTAAGATAATCTATCCTTTGTTTTAACCTCTGGGATCAAATTTGTATCCAGTCATACTGAAGAAAGATTTAAAATGTGAAATCTGAAAAATAAAACAGCTGGGAAAGGCTTCCTATAGCTCTTTGTTTGCTGAGTCAACACTGGCAGAGAGCAGTGCTGCAGGACTCAGTGAAGTAAGGGAATTGAATGTCATTCTCTCAAGGGTGCCATGACTTTTACAACTAAAAGACATTTAAGAAAAGAATCCTGCTGGGCTAGAAAAAATATTCAGAGACTGAGAGAATTATTGAACCTCCAGCTGTGTCAGAGCCTTAGCCATTACAATTCTCTTTATCTTATCTTCAGTATGATGTATCAATATTTATCCTCGTTGATACACTTAGTAAGCCTAATATTACCTATTCATTCAAAACAATTGGTTCATATACATTGTGCTTCTCACACCAACATTACAGGGATACATAAGGCTTCTTATTGTGTGAAAACCTATAACAAAAATACAAAATACCAGTGATCTATCTATGATTTCTGCTGAGTGCATTACACAGTGTTTATTTTTTTTAACACACATTTTTGAAGAGGCAACAATAAGTTAACATATAACTCTAAGCCTGAACTTAAACAGCTAAAGTGGATCAGGGGATAAAAGATAACTCCTTTTTCAGACCGAGCTCCTGCATTACAGCTACTAACTGGCACAATATTTACTGTTAATCTTTTCTGCACAAACATTCCCAAAATATAAAATACATAACACAGTTTTGGTCATTACATTGTGTCATTGGGGTTCGACATTTTAACACCATGCAAAGTAAGCTGTGTGACAGAAGGACAAGTAAAGATTAACATTGTAAGTCACGCATGCTGTGCTGTACCTCCCCGAAGGTATGGGAATGGAAAGAAAGGAAACACCAAACCAAACTTCTAAATATATTGCAGTGCCCATTCTTCATTTCCACCCAGCAGCTTTAATAAAACTGGAATTAAACACATTCTCCAAAGAGGACAGGGAATTATAGCAATAGATCAAATAGACAGTTTATTCTACCAAACAATGTGTTTATTGTGCCAGCAATCTTGACTTATGTATCAGTGTGAGATTATGAGACCCCATTACACATTGCATTTTGTATCATTGTATATAGTGAGTGCTTTTGTCCAATTGTGTCCACATTTCCTATAATATGGTGAGCTATTGTTATTATATAAGAAAGGACAGTGGAAGGGTTGAAAACAATATATAGGCCGTACTTGAATGTACAGAAGGTTATGTCCCAGGAAAAGTTGCTGTAAGTTGAAATAATGTAAGCTGAATCTGATATTCACACAGAAAAAATGTTGTAAAAAGGGCCTGATGCCCAACTTTTTATATAAATGACCATAATCACTATATTTAATAAGCTACATATATGCACCTTCTTATTTGATCTAGCTACAATGAATATAACTTTTATGAAGGATGTCTGTCTATATCTTTGTCTGCTATAGCCTCTTCTATTTACCCAACCTGGTGTTTCATAGTAGTATTTTATTAATATAGAATAGTATTGTAACAGGGAGAGGAGGACATGGAGGGTTTGTTTATAGCAGATTATTGATTATTCAATCCGGGCACACGCTATAAGAAAAACAAACGAAAGATATTCTGCCCACGGAGAAGCCTTCAATCTCTGAGAGGCGTTCAAACAAAACAAACTAACTAAACAAACTAGCAAATGAAAGGCAAAGGAAACAAACAGGCACAGTCTTCTAAAGGTGCTCCAAGGCAGGGAACAAGCTGCAGTCGTCTAGGGATCCCTCTGAAAGAAACAGGGAGCTTTAAATGAGGTGAGGCACAGCTGTGGTGAGGGTACTGATTGCAAGCTGCATCAGCGTGGCACGTGCGTCTAAATACCTGGTGCTGACACTGATGAGAGACAACCCAGCCTCACCAATAGCTGTGCCGTGACAGGACCGACCACACAAGCATTTTATTTGCATATCCTTTTTCATATTACACTGCACTAGAGCCTCTCACTGCACAGCCAGGTGTATTTGGGCGGCTGCCAGGTAGTGCTCTAGCAAGGCCTCCATAGTTTTACTTTATTTCGCTTGTCTTTATTGTTTCCGCAACCTCACAGCCTTGCCCGCATTCTCCACCATATTTTGGTTAGGAAAAACAAAGCGGGCTATTTTGCAAAGACATGTTTCTTTGTTTGTATTTTCCATAATGACAATAATATGCCAAATATGATACCCAACCTAATCATTTATTTCATTACACTATATGCATTTTTAAATGAAAAAGATTAGTTCGATTAGTATCAAGTTTGTCTATGGTAAGCAACACAGCCAGTTGTAAATAAAAAGGTACTCACAAATTAATTGATCTAGAAACACACTAGAAAAGGATGATGTTGGTAGCAGACTTGTTAGTAGACTGCTCTGCCACATCAATGTGTGACTTCAGATCATTACAATAATCTGCATGCACCGTTTTAAAATACATACGATGCTATCATGTTTGACAATTGAGAAGCTGTTTTGCATTTCAGTTTTGTCAATTATGAAAAAGGAGATGGGACTAAACTAATACTATGGGAGAATAAATTGTCTATAAGAGTACTGAAGGCTGAGATTTAAAAAAGACTGAAGACAATTACAAGACTGAATAAGTATTACCAATTGACAGGCAGCTATATTGATTATTGTCCCTGTAGTCAGCTGAAACGGTGGTGTGTGGGGGTGCATATCCTGCAATTATTGGACTCCTCTTTATGTGCTCAGGAGACATATTGATGGACGAGCTACCTCAAAGATACTTTGACTGGGATAGTGGAGATGGTTGTCAGACAGAATCAAATTTCCCCTACCTTCAATCGTAACAAAGCACATGTTTGTGTGTAAGTAGTGTGATTACTGTGCCTACAGAGTCAGAGCATCCCACTGCCTCCATTGATAATTAACCTTGCCATCTGTCATTGCACTAACTTCAGGGAAGAAAATTCCAGAGAATCAATATTTCTGCTGTCACTCATTTTCTATATGGGATTATGTGTACATGTGAATTAAAGTCATTCTTACAGATTCAGCACTTTCATACACATTTATATGTAGTTTCAAATATGATAAATGCAGCACAAAAGGGCACTGCTGATGAAAAAAGGTTATCTGTTGATGGAAAAATTACAAATCACCAGCTTTGTCTTCCCTACAGCAATTAGTATTATCAAGTTAATCCGATAAATAAAAAGATAATTGACTGGATTTACCTGATAATACTAGTTGCTGTAGGGAAGACAAATCTGGTGATTCATAGTTTATCTCTGCTATCTGGGATGTTATGGCACAACACCTCTGCACTAACTTGAGAGAACTTACATGCTGAAGTTTGACATCTGCCATTATTTGGTAATTTTAATAAAAAAACATTCAATTGAATTTAAGAACCAGAAACCCACACATTGTACAATTTAAGAAATAACAAAAAGATGCATAATTTAATGTTGAAAGGGAATCTAAAAGGACAAGGAAGAAATGCAGACTCTGCATGCTATATTTTCTCTGTGTGTGCTGAGGTCTTTACAGATAGAAATTAAATTTTAACTCCTCCTGCAGGTAGTGGATCATATGTCTACAGGATAAATGGCCATATCCCAGCTGCAATAGCATCCATATTTGTTGTAATGTATCATGCTACAAACCAATGTTTCGTTTTCTTTTATTTTACAATTTCTGAAATTGTATCAGTTTTAAATTATTGAAATAATAACTGCAGTAGTGAATAGGAGACTATGAGACAGAGAAAATTCCAAGGTCATGCTGAAGAAATTTGATTTTAGGTATAAGCAAGCTGTGTTTAAATTACTGCTTGTGACTTCAAGACTGGATAAGTGTAACAGCCCATTGATTGAAATATTATTTTTAGCAAATTGATTTTCATGTTCTAAGTTTTTCAAACCTTCATATAAAGCTAACCAGTGAAGCATTCCTTTTATTCTGCTAATCAAGACTGAGAGACAGCTCTCAGTATCTTACATTATAAGAAGCTACCATTTTGTTAGGTGTTTAAGATCCTAGAGATTCACCTTAAACTGTATCCCTTGTTTACATACTAATCTTCTTAATAACACTTGGTAGAAACCCCACATAAACATAGTAAAACATAGTTTGTGGTTAAACCTATATTTCAAAGAGCCTTGATTGTTATAACTACAGATAGTGTTATATGTATTTAGCATTTCATTTTTTGTCTAAATATAACTATTCAACTTATTGCTGTTACGTTGTGCAAATGTCAGTCAGTGTTTTGTAAAACTTCCCATACAAAAGGAATTATGGAAATGCTATTGGTCTTCTCCTTGACAGAGTATTTGTATTTTGTATTTCCAGTACTTTAATCAAGTAGTTGTCCTCAGCAGTTTCTAAAGGTTGCATATCATACTACTTAGATCAACAAATCCAGTATTAAACTTCAATATTAGACCCTTTGGGAAACTAACACAAATATTACTACCAGTATCCATCTGGTTTATATGCATATTTAAAACACAGAACTACTCCTTTATAGTCAAGCAATAAACCTTCCCATTCGCACTTCAAATGTTCCCCTACATGTTTATAAAACATGACTGTGAAAAGTCCCAAACTGACCTGCCATACAACGACACTAACAAACTGAAAGGCAGATTGGCATGATAGAAGGGTGCTCAAGGTTAGAGAGATTAAATATCCTCTTGGGGAAAAAAATAAAATGAAACAGCAACAACAACAAAAAAATCACAATGTCAGAGTCACCTCTACTCCCAGTAAGGAACAAATTTGCAGGATCATTGATTTCAATGTGCAAGAACAAGGCCTATCATTTAAAGCTGTATTAACTTTGTCTACAGAAAATGCATAGATGTAGCTACAGGAAGAAATACATGCCTTTCTAAACCTATCTATAAAACTAAGCTAACAAATGCAGCTTACAGAATATATGAGTGTGAACTGATGTTAAATATTTGCGCTGACCAGCTTCAGTAATGTGACACATGAATCACGATTGTAATTGCCTGCAGTTAACTTAAGCCCCTTCGTAAAATTAATGACATAGCAAATGTTGACCAAACGTGACTTGTAGTTGTCAGAAATTGGTACCCTGAGTGATGTCTATTACCAGCAATAGAGACCACAGAGATACACCTGATTAATTGAATGATTGACTGAATGAATGCCAGAGCTATCATGTTCCTCTGTTGGACAAGAGGAGCATCTTGTTGCTAACGATTGTTTTTCAGTAAATGACACTGCAGGAAAGATTCAGATTTGCCCCAAAGGTGTTCATGTAGGACCATAGAAAGAAGGCTGACCAGGGAAGCAAATTCCAGAGAAGTGCAATGTCATAGGGCATATGCTGTCCATGAAAAACTATGAAAAACGAACAGAGAAACACAAGAACACCGACTGTTTATACAATAAACAGCACAAGCATATTTGTTTCCATACTAGCAAAGTGTTGGCATTGACAGTATTTTAGATTTGTTTTTTCATAACAATATATATGGGCAAGGTAAATAAAGCAGCACATGGGTAAATCATTAACATGTCTTATTATTTGTTTTTAACAGAAAGGCTTTACCTTTAGATACAGTATAACACTGACTTTGGATTGTAAAGTAAATAAAAATGTTTGAGATCACCCCCCCCCCCAAAAAAAAAAAAAATACAAAGCATAATTATAACAGCAAAATCAGAATAATGGAGTTGAAGTCAATACTTGAAATAACAAATGTATAATAAATTGAAAATGATGCAACTTGAAGCAGTACAAACAGATTTGTATGTTGTCATATGTTCTGAATATAAGGAATTAATATAATTTCACAGTGGACCAATGTGTGGCTATGTTAACTGCAAACACATTGTAGTTATATTGGGTGGCAATTGATTTTTTCCTATGGAAACACAAAACAAATCACCAGAAGAGGGTTGCTAAGCCATCACACAGGCAACTTCTCTATAAGACCTTTTTAAAGAGCATCAATCTCACTGAGAGCTAATGTACCATTCAGATATTTTAGCCCTGAATCGACGTCTAAAGATTCTTACCTTAAAATAATTTATTTTCTATCATTAAACTCCCCCCAAACCTGAGCTGCATAGGACATAAGTCATTATAATAAGGGTGTAATGGAAATGTATGGAAACACAACATGAGCCCTGAATGCTTGCCTATATTTCACATTACCATTGACCTATGCAAATTCCCATCTCCTTGACTCATGTACTGTAGTATTGCCACATTATTGCCTCCCAAGCCTATTATCTTCTTAAAGAATGATGTCCTCATTTTCATATTAATTGCATCAGTTCACTCAGATAATTTCCAGAAATGAACAATGGTATGAATCATGAAAATGGTGCAGGCGTTCAGCAGTTTTCAGGTAGAATTATTTAGTTTTGTTTTTCCAATGCTGCCTTCAATTTAGTTTTTCCCCCCTTTATATATTTGCTTATCATAAGGCACAGCAGCATGGTGAAGTACCTTTATTTATTTTAGTCATGTCTCTGGCTGATTGAAAATTAGTTACTTGCATATCTGAGAGAAGCAGATTGCCGCGCTGCCAGGCAACTTGGTTGAAGGATACCCTGGAGAACATCAAAACAAAAAGGCGCAAATGCATTTTGAATATAAAACACAGAGAACAAGATGCAATAACTCAATGCTCCCTGGGGGTATTGTAAATTTAAGATTTGAAAAATGAAACCTAATTCACTGTTGTTTTTCCTCATCCTCAGTATATACAGTGTTAGTTCTGTAATAATGTATACTGTCCTGATACAGCAGAATTGCCAATACTGGGGAGGAGTGGCGAAGGAAGAGGAACATGCAGAGCAGGAAGATATATAATACAGAAAAGAAAAGTTGAATGTCCTTGAAACTACAATATAATGAAATGATACAAAACTATGGTCGACCATTTTAATCACATATTGCCTCCACTGTCAGCACTTATTCAGCTCATCTTCTATCTTGTTTATTAATCAACTGATTAAGATAATCTATTAAAATAGCTCACTATTCATTTAGCAAGACATGAGGACACAAATACCTCATCAGCATCTCTCTATCTGCTGTTCCTTTTGTTAGTACATCTCCCCAAACCAAAGGGTGCTGTTTTTCGTATTTATGTATGACATATTTATGTCAGTTAACAAAATAATTGATCGAAAAGTAGTTTCTTTGTAGGTTCACTAATAAAAGGTCTCAACCAAAAATTGTAATATCTTTTGTCAACTCAGTCAACCTAAAAAAACAAACAAAATTGTGCCAAATAGCAATCTTTAAAGCTGGGTACTCTTTGCTACTCCTCAATAACAATTACCCCTGCATTGTGGTTTTGGACAGATGGAAGAGCAGCTGTGAACAACTTAAAATTCCTCCGTGCAGAGTTCCTTGATTTTTATGATGATGTAAAATAAATCGAATTGTGCAGGGCTTAAATATTATTTGAAATTAGAATGTTTAGAAGAGCAACAATACAAAATAATGTCTGGAAAAGGCCCCCTCTCTGTTCAAAGACTCAATTAGCATTACATCATTATTCAGCTGGCAGGAAAACAGGGAGCCGAAATCCCATTTGCAGAAAAATGACAGACTTTGAACATCTTAACCAGAGGGCATTTTTACAATCAAATAAAAGTAGGATACAATGGCATTGATACAAGAAAGCATATCCAATAAAAAAGTGTAAGTAAACCAAACACTAATTCATACAAATATTAGAAAGTGCTATCAAGACCAAGTTAATTTACTTGAATTATAATTTAATGCAAAACAGAAATTAGGCCTTTCCTCTAATAAACCTCTGTACAATAACAGCAAGTTAATCATCTGTAAAATCAATTAATACAAATCTCTTTTCCTTCTATTTGTTTTAAACATGTCTTAGGTCAGCATTTCCTTATTTCTTTGAAGAGTATCTCACGTGATTCTCATTAATGGGCTTCCTCATGCAGAAAATGTATGGCAGCCGTTTGGAGATCTCTCTAAATGACTGATTGCTATCTCTGTGCTGAACTGCTGACCACAGCCTCCATTCACAGTGACGCCCAGCAAGCACTTGGCCAAACTTGCTTGATGAAAAGGCTTAACACTTAATTCTAAAACAACAAAAAAATTTACCAAGTAGGCAGCTTGACACAAAAACAGTAAATTAAATATTTATGCTTTGCTTTCTAGAAGGTTGTAGTCCTATGAGTGAGCTTTGACAAGTACACTCATTAAGATTTTAAAATTGTTCGCTCTGCATGTACAACTTTGTGAAATTAACTTTGACGAAGTGCATCAATAAATAAGTATTAACTTCCAGTTAGGCAAAAATGTGTTTATTGAGATGTCCCAGTGTAGCAACTGGTAAGATGAAGAGACAAAGTCCATGTTAAATTATGTATCTACCTCGTAATATATTTTTCTTTTTCATTTCCACAAAGCTGTGAAAATGATTGCCAGCGAAAGCCCTCATTGACCAACACACAAATTAAACTCTGCATGAATGTCAAGTGCAGCTGCAGGGAGATTAAATCACTTAAACATGCACAGGATTAAACACATTTCAATTAAAATGACTGCTACTCTGTCACTTTAATTTACTAGCAAAAACTTCAGCTGTGAGGAACACAACCCTCTGAGGTAACAGAATAAATTAAAAATGTATTAAAAAGTGGCATAACCAATCCTTGCAAGGAAGGGGAATATCATTACACCAAGCTTTGATAATCTCAAACCCTTTTTATTGACTTCTTTCAGTTAAAGATGTAATCGCCAGGCAAGCAGTGGCTATTAAGAAAATAGAACAAAAACTAGTGGTTTGGTTTCATTTTCAATTTGGCCTCAATATTGGTCTCTAAAGGCGGGGCTCAGGAAACACCCTAAAGGTACGATGCCCCCACGTTCCATGGTTGGTCCAGCAGTGAAGGCCATGCTCGAATACTCCCTGTGAGTCAGGGAACAATCGTGGCAGCTGGCTCAAGTGTACCCACGCCTGTCCCCCACTCTGGTGACTGGCCCTCGGGTGCGCCCACCTCCGTCTTGGCCTCCTGGCATTCTTTGCAATCGTTTGACACCTCCAGGCTCCCCGTCCAGGGCAGGTCTGTGCCATTACAGGTCCATACTGCACATACGGTAATCCCTTTCTGGACATCATAGCGGTGCTGTCTGCAGCTCTTGTATTGTAACCGAAGGATCCAGGGAGAGTTAATTAAGTCCTGGTTTAGAAGACTTACTAAATGTACTGGTCATGTTATGTTTACCAGTCGTGAATAATATATATCCCTGCTACCCTTTCTAATAACACTAATAATGCTACATAAGATATTACGGTTCTGTAGATGTTCAGGTTTCAGTTTTCAATCGCTAAGAAATATCTATATTTTACTATTTAGATTTATGCATAAGATGATGCACTTTGGGATAAGTAGTGCTGAAAGATAATTTTATTTTTTATTTTTAATGCAATAGTCATTAATTTATTTTTATTTTGTGGATTTACTTTACACTAAGCATGCTATGATGTGTTAGTCTGCTATACATCATGCTTCTTTTCCTATTTATCAATTTTATACCTCACTTTCCTCAAGTTTCATGTTGCTTTTTTATTTTTGTTTAAATGTTTGTTTTCTTACTAGTGATAGCCATTGTTATAAATCATATATAATGCCAACATAGTTCTATATTTTGTTCCTGGCTCTAAAATGTCATAAATTAGAATACAGGATTCAGCAAAATCAAGTGTCTGAATTGCGTTTGATTTAAATAATAGTCATTACCACTGAGAGAGAAAAGCAGGCTCATCTCAGTGGAAGCAACCTGAGATGTAATCTTCACAATCATATGAAGCCGAATGTACAATTGGCCTCTGAGTGTTAGAACTGGGAGCTTTTCTCTATTAGTTTCTGCCTCCTGTTTCAATACAAAGCAAACCAATTTAAACCATACTTGTATAAATACCTTCAGGAACAAATGCAAGTTAAGGCTCCAAGACACTGACTGAATATCAATTTCCTTCAGGGAACACTTACAAGGGTTTTGTTTTCATGCAAAAAGGCTTACTTTTACTGCAACATGCCCAAGTGTACAGTTAAAACTTTAGTCCATCTGAAAACAATGTATGATTTTGTTTTTCACTTGTACTTCACGAAAACCAATTAACAATGTCCCCTTCACCTTCACTACATGCCCCCGTTTTCATTTAACAAAGTTAAATTAAGTGTGTTGTGGAATTAATTTCTGCATTATAATAACTATCTAAAGATCTAAATAAAAATTGATGATGTAAGTTATGTATATCAAAATATAATTACTTCCTCATTATTCAACATCAGTGTAATAACATAACAAATTTTTATGGTAGAAAATATACACTACTGTTCAAATGTTTGGGGTCACTTAGAAATGTCCTTGTTTTCGAAAGAAAACCAAGTTTTTTGTCCATTAAAATAACATCACATTGATCAGAAATACAGTGTAGACATTGTTAATGATGTAAATGGCTATTGTATCTGGAAACGGCTAATTTGTAATGGAATATCTACATAAGTGTACAGAGGCCCATTATCAGCAACCATCAGTCCTGTGTTCCAATGACACGTTGTGTTTGCTAATCCTAGTTTATCATTTTAAAAGGCTAATTGATCATTAGAAAACCCTTTTGCAATTATGTTAGCACAGCTGAAAACTGTTGTGCTAATTAAAGCAGCAATAAATCTGGCCTTCTTTAGACTAGTTGAGTAGCTGGAGCATCAGCAATTCTTCTGAAACTCGTCACCAGTCTCAACGTCAACAGTGAAGAGGCGACTGCAGGATGCTGGCCTTCTAGGCAGAGTTGCAAAGAAAAGGCCATCTCTCAGACTGGCCAATACAAATAAAAGATTAAGATGGGCAAAAGAATACAGACACTGGACAGAGGAAGACGGGAAAAAAGTGCTATGGACAGACGAATCTAAGTTTGAGGTGTTCGGATCACAAAGAAGGACATTCGTGAGACGCAGACGCAGATTAAAAGATGCTGGAGGAGTGCTTGACGCCATTTGTCAAGCATGGTGGAGGCAATGTGATGGTCTGGGGGTGCTTTGGTGGTGGTAAAGTGGGAGATTTGTACAGGGTAAAAGGGATCTTGAAGAAGGAAGGCTATCACTCCATTTTGCAACGCCATGCCATACCCTGTGGACGGCGCTTGATTACAGCCAGTTTCCTCCTACAACAGGACAATGACCCAAAGCACAGCTCCAAACTATGCAAGAACTATTTAGGGAAGAAGCGGTCAGCTGGTATTCTGTCTGTAATGGAGTGGCCAGCACAGTCACCGGATCTCAACCCTATTGAGCTGTTGTGGGAGCAGCTTGACCGTATGGTATGTAAGAAGTGCCCATCAAGCCAGTCCAACTTGTGGGAGGTGCTTCAGGAAGCACGGGGTGAAATCTCTTCAGATTACCTCAACAAACTGACAACAAGAATGACAAAGGTCTGCAAGGCTGTAATTGCTGCAAACGGAGGATTCTTTGACGAAAGCAAAGTTTGAAGGACACAATTATTATTTCAATTAAAAATCATTATTTCTAACCTAAGACTATATTTCCTATTCATTTTGCTATATTTCCTGTTCAAACTAATTTCATGTATGTTTTCATGGAAAACAATTAAATATCTAAGTGACCCCAAACTTTTGAATGGTAGTGTATATATAACTGGATCTAAATATCTAAATATACATATATACATAGAGAGACAGAGAGAGCGAGAGATGCATTTGTTTTAGTTTTTATATTCATTTTATGTAATATAAATATGATAACTCATACATGTATTCAATAAAATAAAGTACAGGCTACATCCTTGATTTACACTCACCTAAAGGATTATTAGGAACACCATACTAATACTGTGTTTGACCCCCTTTTGCCTTCAGAACTGCCTTAATTCTACGTGGCATTGATTCAACAAGGTGCTGAAAGCATTCTTTAGAAATGTTGGCCCATATTGATAGGATAGCATCTTGCAGTTGATGGAGATTTGTGGGATGCACATCCAGGGCACGAAGCTCCCGTTCCACCACATCCCAAAGATGCTCTATTGGGTTGAGATCTGGTGACTGTGGGGGCCAGTTTAGTACAGTGAACTCATTGTCATGTTCAAGAAACCAATTTGAAATGATTCGACCTTTGTGACATGGTGCATTATCCTGCTGGAAGTAGCCATCAGAGGATGGGTACATGGTGGTCATAAAGGGATGGACATGGTCAGAAACAATGCTCAGGTAGGCCGTGGCATTTAAACGATGCCCAATTGGCACTAAGGGGGCTAAAGTGTGCCAAGAAAACATCCCCCACACCATTACACCACCACCACCAGCCTGCACAGTGGTAACAAGGCATGATGGATCCATGTTCTCATTCTGTTTGCGCCAAATTCTGACTCTACCATCTGAATGTCTCAACAGAAATCGAGACTCATCAGACCAGGCAACATTTTTCCAGTCTTCAACTGTCCAATTTTGGTGAGCTTGTGCAAATTGTAGCCTCTTTTTCCTATTTGTAGTGGAGATGAGTGGTACCCGGTGGGGTCTTCTGCTGTTGTAGCCCACCCGCCTCAAGGTTGTACGTGTTGTGGCTTCACAAATGCTTTGCTGCATAGCTCGGTTGTAACGAGTGGTTATTTCAGTCAAAGTTGCTCTTCTATCAGCTTGAATCAGTCGGCCCGTTCTCCTCTGACCTCTAGCATCAACAAGGCATTTTCGCCCACAGGACTGCCGCATACTGGATGTTTTTCCCTTTTCACACCATTCTTTGTAAACCCTAGAAATGGTTGTGCGTGAAAATCCCAGTAACTGAGCAGATTGTGAAATACTCAGACCGGCCCGTCTGGCACCAACAACCATGCCACGCTCAAAATTGCTTAAATCACCTTTCTTTCCCATTCAGACATTCAGTTTGGAGTTCAGGAGATTGTCTTGACCAGGACCACACCCCTAAATGCATTGAAGCAACTGCCATGTGATTGGTTGGTTAGATAATTGCATTCATGAGAAATTGAACAGGTGTTCCTAATAATCCTTTAGGTGAGTGTATATACCAGCTTCTAAAGCATTTGTATATGTGTTTCATACATTCTGTAAATATTAAACAGAACAAAGGGTTCACAGAGAAATTCAAAGGGCAAAGTTGAAAAATCTGTTACTGCAATTTAGCAGTCACAATTCAACTGAAATTCAAATTGTATCTTTAGAAATCTGAAAAGTATAAATGTCATTCAAGGATTTCGAAAAAATTACAATTTTAGCATTAACCTGTTTCATAGTTCACATTAGTTGAAATGAGTTTGGGAAATAATTATATTTGATTTTCACATATACTTAAGACCCATGTTGCTAAGTTAAATGGGGTTTTACCAAAATCAATTCTGGAAATTGTCGAGTCATGCTGGGGTATCCTGTGTTTCTGTACATCTGCAATTGCTTTTGCCTGTAGAATGAAATGCAAGTGATCAATGACTCTCATATTCCGGAGATGAAATCATAATGGACCGATCTAAATTTCACTATCAAAAGTAGGCTGAAGCCTTTCATTCAAAATACAATTTTCTAAGATTTTCCCACTGAAATATTGTGGCATTAGTATGCTGTTCTTTTGTTTTGAGTTTGTCCTCTAATGGAATTGCTTGCAGCATTCTGAATTCCCAGATATTATCAGACCGTGTTTTATAAATGCTGAAAGGCAGCATGTCAGATGATAAGCAATAAACTTTATCCAGACTTTCATCTACCTGTTACAGAGCTTCTCTTTGTGTCAACCGATAGATTGCAACACGGTGTGAGCGGTTCACATATAACCCCAGAGGGATGACACAGCTCAGCTTTAATTTGAGGTGTTGATAGTGATGAATAGCACTGTTTACCACAACCTTCAGCTCATTTCAGGTGTCAAACACTGCTTATTTAATCAGTCATCTATTCTATGCCAATCCATCAGTCTTTCTGGGATTTATTTATTTATTTAATATGCTGCCTTGACACCAGATTAATTCTCTCTGATAATATCCTTATAATTTAATGAATAAGAGAAGTCAGAAGTTTCATCGCTGCCTTAATAGATCTTGCTTGACATTTCTGTCCGTGAGGAGGAGCTGACTTGAATATCTACACCTTTAATGATATCATTCTTAAGGTAACAGATCCAACTCACAATTACCATCAAATGGGAAATGATGAGCTCATGCAACTGACTGAGTGAAGGTCAAGCCATATTTATTCAGATCCAGATGGAGTCAACACATCATTAACCTGAAGATGTTTCCATACATTGTTTCCTGTATCTATTGAGCACATTATGCTTTTTTTTCTTTCTAATTTTTAAGTATCTATTACATACTTATCTACATACATATCAAACTAAGGTCAAGTGGTCTGTCATCCTGGAGGTAAGAACTCATAGAAAATCATGTAAAAATGTTAAAGCTTGCCACTGTATAGCAAAAACAGTCCAATTCATAGAACATCAATTACCTTTGGATTTGCAATTAAATGAAGGAGATAAAGAACCAGGGATGTCTGTGGTGGGTGGTATATAGAAATGCTTCAAGCACTGTATAATAAAAAAAGATCAGTCAATTATATATATCCATGGTAATGGGCATGGGATTAAGAAAAAATAAAGCTGAAGGGTTTTATTTTTTTCTTTACTCTACTAGTTCTCACATAAGTCCAAGTTTAAGGGTGCTTTCATTTTTTTAATACATATAAATGTACATATTTCAACATATTTAATGTTTGATGGATAATAGCATTTCAAAATCAGAAGGATAATTATTCTTGTTCATTTATGTCCAGGAAATATTCAAATTGTAACGTTAGCAATATTTACTATAGGCTTATCCGGTATATTATAAGGACTCCTTCGTTATAAAACTAAAATAACATGACTACTGTGTGCAAATATGGCAGCTCAATGTGTTTAATAAATATTAGCCTCTCTGCTGTAGCATATCATGACCATGGAGTGTTAGCCAGGACATTGATCACAGAGTAATCTATATCAATCATTGGCTGTCTTTTGCAGCAAGAGAAAAAAGACACAGAGAGACTGCGGGAGAAAGTGTGCTATAATAAATGTATTCACAATGAAGGTTTCAGTGATTCCTTCTTCTTTCTTGCTTGTTTTGGTTAATTTGCCGTTGTTGTGCTCCAGTTGAACGTAGGTGTAGGTGTAGGTTAAATGAGCTGCAATACATGTTGTAAGCAGTCGCAGGCAGCTGTGAAATTTGTGCAGTGTGGAACGGCGAGGTGTTCAGATCTGCTATAATGTGCATGGTGATGTTCTTTTGTGAATTATATATACAATATTGTTTTTAACTTCTAAATGTCCACTTCACATCTCTCAGAAGCACTGATCAGAGTTTGAACATCAACACATATCTTAGAAGCTGTGCTAAAATATTTGCAACCTTGCTTCTCCGTGATAACACTTGCAAGGAATGACAAAATAACTGTTCAACATACCTGCCAAGAAACTCCTGAGAGACTAACTTACTCCTGAAGTAGTCAGCTTGTGGACAAGCCTATTTTGGGTGGGATTTATTCATTCTAGTGAAATGATTGCTGCCTGTTATGTTTGCATAGAAAAAATACACCAGTTATGTGGTTCAGAGGCACATTTTCTATATAAAGTTAGAATTTTGATGTCATGGATTTTCACCTGCTGTCATAGCAATGCAATTTGGCACTGTGCTTTAAAATTGTCTGCCAAATTACTATCTTGTTCTCGGCACAGTTCACAAAAAAGCAATCAGGTGTGACAGACAGCATGCAGCTCACAGCAACGACCTCTGAGACATACCGAGCGTGCTGTGACCGCATTGCAATCCCAGAACTTTTCATTAAGTGTATCGCCGGTTGTTTGCTAACGTTTAAATTCTGCCAACTACCTTAGACTTTTAAACAGACTTCGACTGTTGAGTCCCCAGTAAAAAAGTATACTTTTTTTAGGTGAGCACCTCACGTTTTTTCCTTGGTCATCAAAATAGGGGATGGTTGATGCTCGATCAGCTCGGAGAACCGGTGGTACCTCTTACCACATGCAGCAGTTTCATATTAAAAAAACATCAATACTTGACTGCAACAGCTGGAAGGATGTGCAATTCCATTCCTCCTTATTTCTGTCAAATCCAGTTTGTGTGGATAGAATGTATTAACACCAATGGAGGGGGGGATACCCACCAGGGTGACAGATTACTGCTTGAAAGATGAAAATGCCTCAATATTTGACACCTCTGAAATAGGCAGCTTCAGCAATACAATGTTTAAAAATTATGAGTAATGGCATCTGTCTGTCTTTGAATTGTATGGGTAACTCGCACTCTTAGTCTTGCAGCAGAATGTCAGGGGATTTGAGGGAAAGAGCCAGTGAAGAGCCTTCACCATCACCAGGAAATCCTGTTTGATTACAATTTTATCAAAGAGATATTCCATGTGTCGTACAAGAGTCAGGCAAAAGTTTTAAATTGCACATATTGTGACAACGACTTTTTATAACACAAATTACCCTCCATATTTATTTACTGAATTGAATATGTACTTTGAAAACCCAACTACAACTGCCGGTCTAAATGTCTGTTTTTTCCGAATCGTAGGAAATTAAGGAGCATTACAAACACGTAAGTTGTACTGAATACGCAAATCACTGATGAATATGCAAATTGGTGATGAACTGACGCTGGTGATGAAATGTTTGTGATAAACATTGTGTTTTTCAAAATGGCAACAGTGAAATCCACTGTTTGTTTTTTATTACTGCATAATACTGACATGTACTTCTTATTATTTATAAAGTTTACTAATTTTAGACTCTGTTTAAACCCAGATTAATTTTACATTAGAGCCTTTCATATTATATGTTGAACAGCACGTTAAAGCTCTTGTGACATCACCAATGCAACACAAGGGTACATCAGAATAATCCCAGGCTGGGAGGCATGTGCTGTGTGGACAGGATAATATTACTGAATCTCTAAATCTAGAAACAAAGAGTGTTTCAGGGGGATTTGACAAACTGCTTGTGATCCCAGGCAGCTTAAACTGCTATTTCATGATTTGGAAACAAGAGCAGGACTACAGGGAAACATCCAGGAATAAAGTACACAGAGCACACACTGATTAAAAAAGAAAAAAAAAATACTTTTGGTGCAATTTGCGTGTGATGTTTTCTTGTATAATAAATGCAATTATAACATGGGTCTGGGTGGGGCTCACTTGGATTGGGTTTTGCAAAACATGACTATGGGAATATATTTCATGATATACCATAATAAATGTTTTTTCTGGCATGTTTACTATATGGCTTACTCATGGTCTAGTATAGTTAAGGTTTCCTTTGTAACTCGAAATCATAATTTAGCTTTTTGGTTACACTTTGCAATGAGTAGTAGGAGTAACTAAAGATGTACTTACCAAGTACCTACTATGTAAATACACTGTAACTAGGGAGACTTATTCTGAAGTGTTACCAGCTTTTCGTTTAATTATTATGTATTCTCAATTACATTTGTATAGTGTTTGCTATTAAATTATATTTTTAGTACAATATTAATTACATTTAGAATCAAACATTTTAGTATAAACTAAATCAAAACTTATAGTGAACTGCAAACGTGTCAGAAGCCATTTTCTACTTCTATAAATACAATTGTGATAGATTACAAATAATTTATGATAGGTCCAAGTTTTGATTTGCCTCAGACCTTTGACTGCTGACAATAAAGCTAGTCTAGGAATTACTGATGAAAACTACCATACAATAACACAGAATTGAAAATGGAATGAATAAAGTATTAATTGTATTAGCTACTATAGAATTAATATGCACCTTTACAATTCTAAATTAAGGAGACACAGATGAAGCTAAAACCAATTTGTTGAGATCAATTTGAGTCCTGGGGGGAATCAAAGTAACAGATTGTTGATGCTGCACTGTGTATATGACAACACTGAATACAGCCACAGTGAGCTATACATTTCTATTTATTTTATCTTGGAGCACCCTTCAGTTTCCCACAGGTCTGGGACTCATTGAAAAGAACAGCAGATGACAAAACCTGATCTGGAGCACGGAGGCCAGGCCATTAATTAAAGTATTTAATTGGAAATGAATCCAACACACGTGGCTGGTTCCCTGCACCTTTTCATTTATAACCCTTCCAGGTTACATTTAATGACAGCTGAGAAAAATGAACCTATTCATTGTCCAATGACACTGCAGCTTCCCAACAGGGAGACAAATCAATCAGATGGGCCTCCAAGCTTGAGCTTCTTTAATAATCAACTAATAACCTTTCATAACCTTGACAACATGTACCATTAATTTTAACTTGGCTTTAAACACACACTTTGACTGACTGAGAATGTGGTGCAATGTATTATTATAAGGATGCTAGTAAGCTCGTGTTCATATATTCACAATTAAGAAATCAGCAAATTGAGCTTTGCCTACTTAAAAAAGGAAAATCAAATTAAGATTAGTATAAATGGTATTTTATTAAAGTGACGTGGTAAAAGTAACATCATGAGATCTAACCATGGAGTCAAAAACATTGCAAACAAAAAGCATTTTACTGAACTAATGCATGCAACAATATACACATTGTATTCTGTACACCAATGGGTATGATTTATTTTGCACAACTTGTAATTTATCTTTAGATCATACTCAAAAGTCAACAACTGACCGACATTTATCACCAGAAAAAAAAAAAAAACAGTAAACAAGGCTAGTAAACTGCTATTTAACAACCTCTTCCAATAAAAACGTAGGGGAAATGAAATTATAAATGGTGACAAGATGTTATTTTAGTTTTGAGAGAGGCATTTGATGGGGCTGTTATTCCCCGGGTAAAAACTATAATCCCAAAACTACATGCATTTCTGAACAAACATAATACATTTGGGAACAATTTCTATAGTAGGGCAACTAAAAAGGGAATATTGGTGATTTGCACATGATGAACATTATACAACTGATGAAGTTGTCTGACAAACTCAACATCACACAATGGCTCAACCTGCTAATATATCACATCACACTGGAAAAAACATAACCTCTAATATAAACAAGGATAACAGATTTACTGAGACTTGGGCACAAATTCTTAACCTTTTACATTTACCTTATTAATTAAACACACACACACACACACACACACACACACATGTTCACACGTGCACACACATACCTACTGTACACAGGTGTACACACAAACACACAATTCAAAACAGTAGTCTGTATTACACTGTATTTGTTTTAGTTTGCGTCTTTCTCCATACATGAACATAATTAAGATGTTTCTACTGGGATTTTAAAAGTATAATAATGGAATTTGTGTGTTTGTCTCTTTGTCTGTCCATCTGGCTGTCGGTTCATCTGTCTGTTTGTCTGCCGGTTTTTGTCTATAAATGGGTTTAATATATTCTGGTGCTGGGGTGGAAGGTGAGTATTAGGATGGGGAAGGGATGGCACTTCATGCTTTTATGTTTTTTTCCACAATAAAAAATTATTAAAAAAAAAAAAGAATTCTGCAAAGCTAAATGTGTGTATAATTTTGAAAGACTGGTCTGTCTATGATCTCTGCACCTCTGTCATTATCATCATCAACATTATGGCTAGTGACATTCTCTTGGACAGCACCACCCCCATTAGCATTTGGTCTGTCGTTCCCCCCTCAGACCTCCACAGCGTCATTGTTAACCATCACCACCTCTGTTGTGTTGTACATTGTTTAAAGTCTACAATAGATATTCAAAGATGTTAACATGATGATCATTTACAGTGTGGTTAGCTGCAGCACCTACTGTATACAATGAAAAACATGTCTGTACAATTATCTGTTGGAATAGGGTTATTGATTATTTCATTAACCATTTAATGATCAATAAAAGATTGTACTGCTATTGGATACCACCTCTTTCTGAATTTCTCTTTCTCTACAATGTTTCCACAATGGCATAGTGTTCTGTGGTAACTTCATTACACTGTTGTCAGGTGAGCTGGGGCAGCAGTGGCTTCAGACAGCAGGTATATTACAAGCTGGAGCCCAGTTGAAAACAGCACAGCAATTCTAATAGAAGAAATACAGCCCTCCTTAGTAAGGCATCAGTCACAAACCACACCTCCTGCAGCTCTGGTAAGATCCAGGAAGCCTCTCCCACACACACAGATAAGTTTAGTTTCTGCTGAAAAAGACTGACTGGAACTGCGTCTCTCTATCTCTGTCTCTCATTTCGGCAGCAAAATGGCAGAAGCTGGAGTTTTACTGGATCAGATCAGCTGCTCAGTGTGTCTGGACACACTGAGGGATCCAGTGACCATTCTCTGTGGACACAGTTACTGTCTGGACTGAATTAAGAACTGCTGGGACCAGGATGATAACATCGGTACCTACAGCTGCCCCCAATGCAGAGAGGTCTTCACCCCCAGACCTGTACTGTGCAGAAACACCACGCTGGCTGAAGTGGTGGAGCGACTGAAGAAGACAGGGCTAAATACCCCTCCTCCCCCTCCTGTTCACAGTCCTGCTGGACCTGGAGATGTGTCATGTGATTTCTGCACTGAAGATAAGACAATAGCTGTGAAATCCTGTCTGGTGTGTCTGGCCTCTTACTGTCAGACTCACGTTCAGCCTCACTTCAAGTCTCCTGCCTTTCAGAAACACAAGCTGGTTGATGCCACCGGGCGTCTGGATGATGTTCTCTGCTCTAATCATCAGAAACTGCAGGAGGTCTATTGCTGCACTGATCAGAAGTGTATCTCTATGCTGTGCACAATGGATGATCATAGAGGCCACGATTCAGTCTCAGCTGCATCAGAAAGGGCGGAGAAACAGAAGGAGCTGGGGAAAACACAAGGAAAATACCAGCAGAGACTCGAGCAGAGAGAGAAGGAGCTGAAGACACTGAGACACACTGTGGAGTCACTCAAGAGCTCTGCACAGACAGCAGTGGAGGACAGTGAGAGGATCTTCACTGAGCTGATCCGCTCCATTGAGAGAAGGCGCAGTGAGGTTACACAGATGATCAAAGCCGAGGAGAAGGCTGAAGTGAGTCAGGCTGAGGGACTCATAGAGACACTGGAGCAGGAGATTGGTGAGCTGAGGACGAGAGATGCTGTTCTGAAGCAGCTCTCCCTCACAGAGGATCAAGTCCACTTCCTCCAGAAATGCCAGTCTCTCTATGCCCCTCCTGGAGCTGCAGACTCACCCAACATCATTGCCAAGTGATACATCTCTCTTGATGCCATGGGGAAAGCTCTCACTGAACTGAAGGAGCGACTGGAGGACGTCTGCTAGAGGGAAGTGGTCAAGATCTCTCAGACACTGAAGAGAGTCACCTCTCTGCAGGATCCAGAGCCCAGGACCCGTGCAGAGTTTTTACAATATTCCTGTGAACTCACACTGTATCCCAACACATTGCACAGACGGCTGATACAGCGGGGCAGGACTGTGACACTGAGAAGTCCTATCCTGACACCGTCCTATCCTGATCACCCAGAGAGATTTGACTACTGGTTGCAAGTGCTGTGCAGAGAGGGTCTGTCTGGGAGTCGCTGTTACTGGGAGGCAGAGTGGAGTGGGAAAGGGGTGCTATAGGTGTCACATATAGAGGAATCAGCAGGAAAGGAGGGGATAAAGACTGCCACCTTGGATACAATGACAAGTCCTAGAGTTTGGAGTATGATGGGTCCTGTTGCTCATTCTGGCACAAAATTACGAGGACTGTTCTATCCCCTTGCCCTCCCCACAGAATAGGAGTGTTTGTGGACCATGGAGCCGGAACTCTTTTGTTCTACAGCGTCTCTGTTATTGTTGTTTTTGTTATTATTATTAATATTTGAATAGCAGTATAAGTAATAGTAACTCTAGTGTTTATGTGACTTAAATAAAGACTATTGTACATATGTAGATTTCCAAAGAAATTACACATTGAGTGCAGGAAGGACACATTTACATTCCAATTGGGTGATTGTTCCTTAAAACTGTCCCTGCTGTGTTTCCAGTCATACTCTCCAGACTAGGGGCTAGATGAACTCAAAACCTGTGAAGTATAATTCTGGACCTTATTGTGCTTTAATGTATTGTTAGAAGTCACTAACTAGTATTTTAAAATCAAAACGCAAAAGGGTTTGACTTTGTAATTTGTGATTAGTGGGTGGGTCAAAGTTTTGATTTGGTCTAGTCCGATATCGGATCTAAATGCTTTATTTGAAGTGGCAACATTTCAATCATCGAACTTCTTTGCTATGAGTTCGTAATGGAAATCGTATGCAGAAGAATGTGCATGGCCTGACACTTATTATATATGTAATGAGAGTGCTATACTCTTAACTGCTACTTAATAAGTTAAATACTTGAAAGTTGAAGAGCAGTGCACCATTTATTGCCATTTGCTTGTTAGACATTAATGTAAATGAATGGTAATGATGCACTCTTCTCTCCAAATATATTCCTCCTCCATAAAAGCATTTCAGCTTAATGGCCTGGATATTATTGTTCTAAACCGTCTAATGTTCTGATGGTTAGTTACACTGTTGTACAGCATGTCACTGCACTTCACAGTGAAGTTTTAAAAAGTGAATGATTCATACTGTAAAATAAAATGGAGAATTATAGATACAATTAATGTACACGAAGGAAGATAAGTGCTCTGGATAGCTTTTAAAAGGGCTTCATTCACTAAATGGCTGTAATATACACACATGGTAAGCATGATTTATAAACTGTCATGTTTACTAACAGAAGTAACACCAGCACAATGCAGCCGAGCACATGCAACATACTCTGTGTGAAAAGTAGGAGACGCTTATTTTGTGATTTCTTTGGACAAGGAATAATGCTAAAGCATGGCAGAATATTTAAATGAGGTCTAACATAATGAAGTCTTTAATATGCATACTGTATTCAATATGGACTGATGAATCCACTGTACCTGAAGGCTGCTACACACTGGACATAATGCAATTTAGTGGATTATTTCAATAACTGGCAGTAAAACACCAGGTACTATGTTGTATGGGGAAGCTGCACTGTTCATACTAGAGTTTTCTGCTCAGTTCAGTAATATGTATAATTATCAGTTTTTTTTTACATGAGGTGTTGCATGCAGTTTGTAGCACACAGTATGTAGGCACATGGAAGAGCTCAATTAAGAGAGCAAGTTAGCATAGCTGACCAGAACCTTAGCTGTGTTGAAGGTTTAGCACTGACATGCAAAGGATGTCAAGAGGCTCGGAAATATCCCATCAGGCATCAGCCTTAAGGCCTTTGTATTCAATATCTTAAACAGGTTAAAAAAATTTAACAACATTGAAAACTAAAGCTGAAAATATTATCACAACAATAGTAAAATTACAGCAGAGAAAGCGCATATGCATACACCATTGTATGACCGGGGATTTTGCGCATTAATTTGCCTTTCAAATGAATTTGTAGTTTATGTCTGTTGTGTCATCAGTTTAGGAAACCAAAATAACCCCAAAAGGCCACTGTGGTGCTGAACGTGGGTAGGCTAGGAATATCAGCTATTCTGTAAGGGAACAGGGACAATAAAAGTCATGCAATGCCTGGGCCAGATAAAACTCTGCTGATATTACAGTCTTTAGTCTCTGGGTACTTGTTACAAACATGTATATTTCTGGTATACATCTGTTCATCATATTTATACTGAATATCCATTTTGGGAACACATTGTAAGTGGATTTTATGCAGGTGGCTGCTCAATGTATATTGTAAAACACCTATTTCACAGAGATATTGAACAAATTGCAGCCAACTTTGTATAACATTGTGGATATACTTATACAGAAGCCATTTCTCAAGGAAATATAATTCTACAGGCACCAATATGGTGCTACTGCTGCAAACTGAAACCTTGCTTTACTAAATGCAGTTTACTATGGCAACTGATTATTATTAATAGGCTTTCTATTTTTTCTTGTTTCCCAACAGCTTTTCTACTCACCAGTTATTATTCAATTGATCACTGTTAGGCTAATTATATAATTAAGCCACTATGTAAAATTATAGTAATAGTATGGTACAACTTGTCTTTTAACACTACCCAAACTGAATGCCTCATACAAATACAACATGTACCATATGTTTTACCACATTTCATTACCACAGACACATGTATTATTATAGTTTACATAATTTACTAAGACATTCACAATGTGTATTTGAAGCATACAATGTCACCTTCTATGTCTAATAGCTAATATTTGTGCTGTATGTTTGTTAGCGATCTCCTTCATTGAGTAGTATGGTTATTGTTATGTTATCATGGTGTGAGTAGAGATCTTTATTCTCCTTTTGGGATCAGTATTTTCTTTTATTAAACATACTAAGTTCACAGACCCTAAAGGGATTTATTTTTGATTGAACATCCTGCCAGATGGCAGCAAAGAGCTTGACATGAATCCTCTCCAACTCTTCTGCAATCATGTGCAGTTCTTATCCTCAAACTGTTGTGCTGGGCTGTTGTGACAGGACCAGAGACTGATGTGCTGTAAGTGTCTGATTGGATATCTCTGTACATTGTGTCCAGTGGTGTAGTGGTAAGATAATAAGGCTGTGGAGCAGTAGTGCAGACTTTGAGGCCCAAGGCATGGCAGCCACTGTGCGGTTAGGTCATTATATGATTAGATCATTGTTTGGGGACATCATTGTGTCAGCAGGTCATTGTGTGGTTAGATCAACTTATATAAATGCAGTGTTCTGAGAGGGCTTTAGAGGCTATTTTCTCCCTTTATTGTGAGATATAGCCGCATAAATGAAATTCACTGAAGGCATACTATACTGACATTTCACTTTTGTCTGAATAATTGGCTTCCACTGTGCTGAAAAACAAATTGCAGCAGGTAACATCAGCCTACAGTGTAACCTCAACAAGCACAAACACGATCATCATGACTCAAATCATGACTCAGATATTTTTTTGGTAATGATTAAGGACTAATATAGCTAAATATAGTTATAGTAATATGTGTATTTAGGTTTAATATGGCCAGGGACCTACAGAAGCAGTAGTCTACAAAACTTGTAAATTAGAAAAATATGTGCATGTACAACTTCCATGAGAATAAGAGTTTATACTGTGTACTTATTTCCTATATCAAGAAGTATAAGAAATTTGCGTATAAGGAACCATAGCTCAAACCACACATTTTGCAAAACCACAAACCTCCAACTACAAATATTTAATGAAACACTCATAATATTGTATTCTTTGTGTTCCAGTGGCATTTTCTCGCTCATTTTCAAAGGTTTTGGCTTTGCATGAATACACCCATGTCAGTGTAAAACATCAAATTCTATAAACATACATTTATTTATATAAGCTTACCTTTCTGAAGGGGAAACAAACCCCAAGTTTCTGTTAACAGCACTGATGTTCAGATGTGTATAAATCACATAAAAACAAGAAAATATAAAAAACAAAGTGCGTTCTATTGGGTGCAAGCAGTGGGTATTTTTCTCTGTGACAAATGATGGCCCATGGCTCAGACCTTGCTCTACAGAATAATGATTGTGAAAAGCACAAAACTGCACTGATTCTTTGTGTTATAGTCATTAATAAGCTTGTAATCACATGGTGTTACAAACAACTGTCACGAAAGTGTATTTGGGTATCACAGCAAGCAACTTCAG
The DNA here is from genome assembly GCF_036373705.1 of Amia ocellicauda. NCBI lineage: Eukaryota > Metazoa > Chordata > Actinopteri > Amiiformes > Amiidae > Amia > Amia ocellicauda. The sequence goes on along the minus strand of NC_089862.1, from coordinate 16,578,345 downwards.
CAAGTACACGATATATGTGCACCCAGGAAAGTGGATGTACGTCATTGTTTTGTGCATACTCCACTACATTGCTGATTTTGCCGAGAATTCTGTCTGAATTACATACATAGCTCCTAGGTCAGTCTCCTTTGCCTATGTATTTTTTCTTTTATCACTTCATTTCTGTGTGCTACATACCACTCACCATACAGATGCAGTATTGTGCACAACTCAAACTTGCAAGTCCAGCATCGGCATCGGAGGGCAGGTATCATGCATCAGTTCTGCTTTCTTACCATCGTTTCGTGAATTGTACATTGCATAGCTTGTGCTTAGTTATGAGTAGTTATTTCTGTAATGTACTTCTTTACAACACAAATGATACCAAATACCAGATAAAAGATCCTTCATGGCCACCACATTACAGTCCTATAATAAAAATAACACATCAATACAGAACTATAGGAAGCTGTATGAGCCAAACATTTTCATATATAACTTGACCACCCTCATACATACTATATATATATATATATATATATATATATATATATATATATATATATATATATATATATATCATGCTATTTTAAGGCAATATACATACAAATAATTGAATGTGTTAACTTTTTTATTATGTATTTTGCCATTAGCAGCTGTTTTTAATTAACTCAAAGCAATGGTGAGAAAGTGACCTTCATTTTTACTGAATTGCATGTGAAAATACGCACTGTGCTCACCAAGACCATGTCTGCATTTAAGCAATAGTTGACAGTGCTTGTCCTTTAGTCATGGTCAAACAATGTCTGCCAAGAAAATCTATGAGGCAAATTACATTGCAGATGATGTCATTAAGGTATAATTATAATTTATTCATGCTAGAAGGTTTTGTGAATTTCCCCTGCTGTTTTTTTTTTTTTTTTTGTAGCTGAATGTTCAATTGAATTGTAAATGTTAACATCATGATCACCAAGAACCGACACCAAGTAGAGTTATTTCACCTATAGTGTCTCAGCCTGAAGAAAGCTGCTGTTCTTTTCATTTGTTTGGCCTCACTGTGGCCAAGACAGGGCTATTTATCTGTGTCAGTAATTCATACTTGTAACTTTAGTCTCATTACAAAGTGCTTTGAGAACACTCTGGGGGTTCTAAGCCAATGAAAGACACAGCATTTACTGACAACATGCAGACAATGACAGGTGAAAGGAAAGTACTGACCAATTAAGTAGGATATTTGGCATTTGTTCTAATTGTGCTGTGTATCTATACTTGTAATGTCCAATCTGGAAAACTACAGGTCAGAAAAGAATACAGAACTAAAGAACATTATTTATTTATTTATTTTGGCAGGAGAATGCATAGCAATGACTATAATTAAAGGTTTTCTGCAAAAGCCTTAGAATAAATGTCAAAGAAGTGACAGTGATATGAGCTCATTTTGGAATAGCATGTGTTTTATTAGAGCATATCTTGTTTCCAGTTTTATTATGCATCGTTTGTCCACAGTTGCTTCATAAGAGTTGTGGTTCAAAATTGTTATCCTACCAATACAAATATATCTATACATGAAGGCTGTTATAATAGGTACCATATCTTTAAAATCATAGCTTAGAGTTAGATCTGTTTTCCCATCAACACCTGGAAAACCCAGATATATGTTTCTTAAAAATGATTATGTATGTATCACTTTAGATCAAGGTCTGCACATAACACACATAACATATATTAAATATGTATAAGCTGGGACAAACTGAAAGAGAATGAATAGTGTGAACTTGGAGATTTGTATGCATTTTTATCAAACACATCTCTGAAGTATATCCAGTACAATTTAGACAATAATGTAATAATAGTTTTCAGCTGGCAGATCCCCAGAAAGTTTCTGTACACTAAACTCCTGTATAATTAAAACATAAGCTACATAAAGTCAAAATATATTTTGAAAGAGAAAAAGAGAAAAAGCCACGGAAAGAGGCTGTGCCTACCCATTAAGGCTGTGCCAGTGAAAGATTTTTAATATCGATACATTTATCCGAAAAATGTACAGCAGTGGATGTGGTGTCCGAGGCAGGTGGACGGAGCCAACATGGGTCCTCTATATCAATTTCCTGGAGTTACAAACAGTGCTCATTTCCTGCCAGTCCTGCGGGACAGATGTGCTGGTTCGGACGGACAACACAGCGGTGGTTGGCATGGAGGTCTCCGGTCGCGCATACTGTACAGTCTAGCACACTGTCTGCTTCTGTGGGCGCAGCTCGTCTCCACTCCATCAGAGCAGTTCACCTCCCAGGCCTGTCCAACACAGAGGTGGACCTCCTCTCTTGGGGAGGCCCCCAGTTTCAGAATGGCGCCTCCACCCATTTGTGATACAGCAACTGTGGAGCCGGTTCGGCAGGGCGGAAGAGTCCACCCTCTGCCCACTATGGTTCTCCGTCAAAGACCTAGAGACGCTGTCTCTTTTACACCTTTCAACCGTTTCCCCTTCTCCCGATGGTCCTGGAGAAGGTCCTGCACCCCGTGGTGTATATAGTTTGTTTGTACAACATTGTAGAGCTGGTGTGGCCTCACTCCTAGCTGGGCTAGTGGAGCAAACGGCCAATGCTCCCATGTTATGCGGAGAGTGCATGAACAGTTTTCCTGCACACCACAATGTTTATGGTTTGATTGTCGTGGCACAGTAGAGCTGACCGCTCTGTACCATTCAGTGAACATGATTTCTCCTGTGTTGCGCAGAAGCAGCATGAATGTTCCTGCTGCCACGCTGTATATACTGTTTTGTCCAGCTGTGGCTACTCAGTGACTAGCCAGCTGTGTGTTATTCAGTGGGTCTGTGGCCCCGCTCCTACAGGATCAGACGTTCACTGCCATCAGTTGCTCAATTGCCCGCACCATATATTGTGCAAGTTGATATACGGGCTCGCTCCTAGATGCACTAATAGAGCAGCCGGTCTTGCTATTGTGGAGGGCATAAGAGTTGACCTCTGTAGCCCCGCTTTGTATATGCTGATTGCAGACAGTCCCCAGTAGAGCGTGACTACAGTCCCTCGGGTCTCCAAGGGGCCTCTGTGGCTCCTGTCTAGAGTTGTGTTGCCAAGGCCCCTTGCGGTACACCTCGGGGCAGGCTCCCTTATCAGTTCGCTGCCTCCCCCCTTGCAAGGGTTTTGTTATACAGTAACCCCTCCCCCTTGGGCAGTGCTTCCGACTTGGAAGATAACGAGTTGCGAATGCAACCCCGGTTATCTGAAAAAGAATGACTGACAGGACTGTTACTCCAGCGAGTAACAGAGACACTGAGTTTGAGCCGCTTTGCTATCCGCGACGGAAGCGTCAGTGTTAATGCAGCTCCACCAGCGTCTTCAAACAGGTCCGCTCAAAGACAGTTGTTATGTAAATGTGATCCAGACAGACACCTATTCCAGTGTTTCAATTGTTTCAGTTTCTATTGCAGCTGCAGGTTATTAAGCACTATAAAAAAAAAAAAAAGAAAGAAAGTGCAATTTATTGACAATCAAATCTTTTTTACTGCAATGAAGGCCAAACACCATGGTGAAGTGGTATACCGTTTACCGGCACAGCCCTATGACCCACACTGAAAAACAAGATGACTTTCACATTGGCAACAGAACTGTGTTTCCTTCCACTATCCTGCAGTGAAGAATGATTCAAGGTTTCAGAAACAATATATATCATGAAAAGCAGAATAGAAGGTCCCATGGTTATTGTGCATTCAATTACATGCATTCCATTATGTTTATGGGATTTTCATCATCGCTGACTGACACCATCCCCACTTGTTTTGCTAATGGCTGATTGACTGAAGAGACTACCTGATTCTGAGCTGTAAATTTAGTTCTAAGAAAGACATTATTTTCAAAGAGAGTTATTTCATTAATCTAAAACAATGACATGCCCCTAAAGGCAATGAAATGCAGTCATGTGGAATGTAAAATTACATGTTATCCATGCCAAATTGTATACCTCTTTAACTATAGCCCAAAGGAGAGAACATTGACACAGTGCTTTTATTAATATGATTTTATTGTAATTCATATGCAATATTAAAATCCCTGCCAGGAAAGAAACAAACAATGTATCTGAGAGCATTAGGCGAATGAAAGCATGAAAATATGAAATAATAGTGCTTTATAGGCTATTATAATATAGCTATTTCATATAGTTGTGTTATTGTCATTTTCCCTGATACTCCTATACAGAACACATATATATGTTAATGTGTGGTAGAAAAATGCCAAAATTAACACCTTTTTTGAATATATATAAAGCATATGTGTTGTATTTTAAACATATTTCAATAGAGTCCAGAACACACAGAACACCAATGTCAAGGAAGTCTGAAATTCATATTCACAGACTAATATTTATAGATGATATAGAAAATAGAGGCAGAAAGGAAATGGAGTGCCTTAACATTGTTTCCCCTGCATGTTGTATAACATTGAGACTTGCATAGGGCATTTACAAATACCAGAAAAGAAGTAATGTGTGATCATTTATTTGATTGAGTATTCCATCAAAACATATGATGTGGCAACATTTATAATTCTGAATGAAAAATGCTATAACCTTTATGTAATAAAGCAACAAAACACATTTTCTCCCATGTAAACTATTATCTACAATCATCTTCCATTTCACTCGTTGTTCAGGATGTAGGAATTTATCGTTTTGATACCTTTTTGTAATTCACTTTGGAAGAAAAACACTGGTAGCATTAATTCTCCTGAGTTTCCACATAGCTTTCTCACCAATTTCATGAAAAGTCTGTTGAAATTGATGTCATAAATCAATGTAAGCTTAAGAGAGCACTTTTGGAAGACTAGCAGCATAAAACTGGCAATGCACTAGCAGTAACAATGCACCTTCCCTTCAACGAAATAGAAAACTGAATAATTCATTAGGATGCTTTTAGCTCAGTCATGTTCTCATAGTTCAAAGACACAACTGCATACCACTTTCAGTAAGTATAAACTTAACCCCTACATATTGCTTCTACGACATTCAGTCTATTTTCTGCTTGCTTTGGGACATTTTTCTTGAATCCATATAAATGCATATTGTGAATCACAAAGGTTCATGGTTTGGATCATAACTATAAAGTACTGAAGAATGATGAGGCTTGAATGTATATATAAATATGTTATCAGCACTATTGATGTTACCCTACTTCTACTAATCTACTGAAAATGACTAATTTGATGCTACTCAACATATTGGTATTTCAGTGTCTTAAAGAACAGGTAACCAAACTAGTAAAAGGGCACCAGTTCAATTGGACATGTAGTTGAGAAAACAGAAAACAAAATGACAATACCAGTGTTAATTAACAAACTATTAAGCATTGTTTTTATATAATCAAAAGGTCTGTATGTGAAGTTTTGTATTAAGGAATTGTGCTGATGTATGATTTCATGTCGATTGATGTATGTGTAAAAGATCAGTGTTATTCATCAATATTTTATTTATTTATTTATTCTCACTATATTATATTTGTAAACCATTGGTATGTCAAATACATAAATAATACCACTTCAGCCTCCTCTGGAAGAAGTGGCAAAAGCAATAGATCATTGACATGTATGTTCTATGACCTTATTTATAGATTTATTGTCTCAATTCCCCATAACTGGAATGCTTATCTAATGTTAATAAAGAAGTCTTCAGTAGCTTCTTCTAATAACGAGGAGCTTATTCATCATGCCAGTGCAGCTGAGCTGAATGTGGGAAAATGAAAAAATCCTTTCAACATGATTAGTGGAATTTAGCAAATGATGTTGTTTTCTTAAATTGATGTGATTTTATTAGTCATTTTCTTGGCACTTACGCTGGTAATAAATGCAGGATTTAGTGCTACAGAAATACAATGCATATAGAAGTAACAGCCGCAAACATAAACTGGCTCTTGAAACTTCAATTTTTCATATCCTTTTAACCAAAGCTAGATAACATACCAAAAGTAAACACATTGATCATGCAGATGTCATAGTTATTATGCCTATAGACATTCTGGGATCATAAATGTCTTTAATGAGGATTTGAGTGGGCCAGTACTGGCAATGTTTTCCTTTTGTTTTTTGTTGGGTTTTTTGTCATAATGTTTAAGATTAATGTAGGGTTATAGGGTAGGGTTTCTTTATTGTTCTTTGCATATTGGACAATTATGTAATTTTCTTCTGTATTAATGCGAGGGGCCCTCTGCCTTGGTTAACTTAGTTTTGAAAGGCCACCTGCCCTTTAGGCTGCAAGCTCCCCATGCATAAATTGCTGCTCATGGGTGGACGAGCCAGTTAAATTGCTTCCTTGTTCCATTCACATTTATAAAGGGTCCAAAATGAATACAATACAAATACAAGTTGAAATGCAGTCACAGCGCAATTGTGTTTATGTTTTGTTTTTATAGATGTTTTATTTGATTAAGTTACTCTTCATTCATTTTAGATTTAATTATATTAGAAACTCCATTGCTACTAAAACCATCTATACTCTATGTGTTACTAGGAGTTCACTACAGTATGACTCTACTCTACAACTATGTGCAGTAAGAAAACCGGTGGTCTCACTCTTCACTGTATGCTCAATCTCAATACATTGATGACTTGAGTCCTAGGATTCTAGAACAATTTCCTGGCTTGCTGATATATTTTCATTCACTTCTTAGTCCATTTCTCATGAACGGCACTTCAAACTATCATCCTACATTTCAAGCTATGTGAGACTTTCATGGCATATAGCCAATTGAGAAGGCAAAGGAAAGACAGCAGCACCAATATATATGATGGATTTAAATGACTTGATGACAAATTCAGTATGAGCGTCAGCTATTTAATTGCACCTGCAACCCCATTCATTTAGTGATTGTATTCATTAATACCCAAGTCCAGGAAGACATGCCATTGCAAACTAGATTCATCAAGTCTCATGTGAGAGCCTTCTTAAACAAATAATCATAAATCATCACAGCTGTCAGCTTAAAATGTATAATTGCATATTCAATGTATTTTACATTGAAATGTCTATTATTACATAATAATAATTTCATATTATTACCATATTGTGCAAAACATCCAAGGCCAATACATATGAAAACTGGAACATTGTGTAAAATCAATTTATTTCAGACACTAAGGATCTCATTGTTCTCTCCAAGAAAACATTAAGCAATGTTTTATAGCCTCCAGACATATGAGGAATGCATCTCAAAGAGTTTGTGTCTTCACTACACTTACTGGTCCACTCTACAGAAACAGAAACATTAATTCCTGGAAAATTAAAAGGCTGTTACTATGTGCATAGTAAATACAGATATAGTTACAGTTCTCTGATAATTTTGATTACAGGAAAACAGTCTTTTGAATTTAGACATGTATGGTATGCCTTGAACAGATATGAACATACTAGTTGTAGCTTTCTTAGTAATAGTCTACATATTTTTTATTTTTTAAAGTAATAATGCCAATATCTCTGCATAAATGTGTTTACATTTTGTGTATTTTACCTTTATTGTGTACTCTGGGTGGTGCATTTATCCCTCTTACAGAGATATTAATCTTCTTCTTTTTAAACTTTCTTATTTAAACTGCATTATTTAAAAAATTACATCCCAGAGGTTTTTCATATATACACATATACAGTATATCATTTACATATAATCTTAACTTCAATATAAATGATCTAAAAAAACAACACATTATTTGTGAAGCTTCAATAATGGTAAACATATATTGTCTTAGGGTCAATCTGCCGTGAAAAGCAACTCTTTCATATATTTTTTTCTACAATTTTTTTGCAGGATAATCCACAGGTTTTGAAGCTTATCATTCACATAGCACCTTGTCAACAGAGTCACAATGGCAAGTAAACATAACATTGGCTTAAAAGATTAAAAACTGCAGTGTAGACTTTTATTTATTTACCTCAGTTTCACAAGAAATGGCATATTGACAATGAATGTAAGGTTAACAGGGAAAAAGCCAAGTACAGTTTGCTACTGGTATCCTTTCTTAAGTGTCAGATGTAGATTTACACTTTCATGTCTGTTTCCTTTTTTTAATTTAATTTAATGTATTTATTATGTTTTACCGACATAAGCAATGAAACTTAAGACTATAATACAGACTGATCTGAATTGGGAATTGATGGAATAATAGAGCATTGAAGACGATATTCCCCCTGGTGAGACGGCAATCTGCAATGATGGCAGGGATCAAACACAAGAGCAGTCAGGGATATTTGAGACGAGTCAGGAGACAGACAGAAGACATGTAGTCTGAGGAAATGAGGTAGTTGACATCCAATATGTGAGCATAGTTACAGTATGCTGGTATAGCAATGTTCTTCACTCACTTTATCAGACCACAGTAAAGCAAACACTGCTTTTAGCTGGTCGTGTTCAACATCCTTAGTACAAGAACCAAGACGCCTCACAGAAGAAAATCCCACTGTATTCGCCTCAAGTGAGAAGGCATATAATTGCATTCATGACCTTATGCTGGTGGAAATATCCCCTTCTGACTTGCAGAGTGATACAATAGCCTGGAACATGAAGGCTAGCTGGTGTCCCAAAAGACCTTACCTTTCACTCACATAATTAGATTCTGTTGTCTGCTGAGGTAGAAGGGGCTGAAGACAGATCTTTGGAAAACACTGTAAGCAGAAGAGAGCATAATAAAGATAGCTTTGGGATTGGGTCAGAGTTTTAAAATAGTTTCATTGAAGTCATGCAATCAAAACATTAGAATACCACTTGAATCCCAAACGTTGACCCACTTTCACAAGTTTTAAGAGTTTTATTTTTAATTTAAAAATGAAAACTTTTCTCAAAAGGGCTCTCTTGACATATGGTGCTTGGAGTTGTGCCTGGAATATGAGCAATCATGAATGAGAACTCTCTGCACAATAACTCTACAGAACTAATGTTTTTTTCCCCCTGTGATTTCAAAAGAAATCATTTGTGAGTTAATCTTCCAACCACTTTAAAGGCTGCTTCAATTTCATTATATTTATATCCACTGATCTAAAGCACACTAATCAGAAAATGTATCAATACAATTAAATGAAACTGCTGTTAAGTTGTAATTAACTTCCATTCACACAGACTATAAGAAAATGTTGAAAAAAACTAAGCAATTATTTGAGAGTTTAATTGTTTTAACTACATTGAATCTTGTTTTTACAGAACACTGTGTCTGCGTTTTTGGAATATTCTTTAACACAATAAAATAAATTGGCACCAATGCAAAGCTTGTAAAATTCTTTGATTTTAATTAGGGATTTGGATCACAGCTTGGTTTAGGTTTGCCCCAAGTTGGTTTTGCAACACCAAAGATTTGAACGGTGATAATCTATCTGCAGAAAAATGTTGCAGGAGCATTAACACTCCTTACTGTGTATTAGCCCGATTGAATATTATGACCATGCAATGTCAATATGTCAATACATTTGGAAAACATGTGGAAATGGAAAGCATAACAAGCCAATCAGATCAGCACCTTTGATGGTAGAAAGTTTTTATTTTATTATTAGTTTGGTCTCATGAAGCTGGGGCATAATGTTGTTTCTATAATCCACGAATATCAACCACTGAATTACTTTATGGAAAGGGATATTTAAAATATCAAGGTTAATGTAAAATACAGATACAATGTCCTTGCTGTGTAGTATAATATTTCCACTGAGCGAATGATCTGTTCTCTTTTGTTTCTTAATTAATATTTGAAATAAATTAGTGAATACATAATGGATATAAAGAATACTACCATGACTATGACTAATAAAAACAACTCTATACGTTCAAAATCTAAAACTGTACCCCACAGGGAGATGTTAAACCAAAGTCATTATTCTTTTAGAAAGTAGAAGCCTCTCTGACCCAAGAGAAGAGTTGGAAAGGGTACATGTGAACTGAAGCCATCTGAGTGGAAACTGGATTGACTGAGTGACCTTGATGCATTTTGATGCTCGTCTCATAGCTTAGTAGCTTGTATACGGAATCAGGATTATTGTTATTGTTTATCCCGGTTTGACCAGATTTAACTTTTTATGGCCGCAAAAGTAGTCAGTTGAATATAATATGCATATAATATAGATGGTTTGAACACTTTATTCTAGAATCAAGTGTTATCTTCCTCCTCAATTTGCAGCTGGTGTTGTCTGATAATGCTAATAGCTGACACGCTATACCCCAGATGGCTATAGTTATATATTCAGTTTGAGTTTTATTATGGGATGCTTTACTTGTATTAAATAAGCTGTATTTTGTTTGTTGTTGTTAGCGCAGTAAGAAATGCAGATAGAAATAATATCCAAGTCTGGATTATATACTGTTTTCATATAAGGCACACAAATGTGTTCAGTTGAGAATTTGGAAGTCTGACATTTTTCTTGTGATGTGAAACACTGGAGCAGGTATATTATCAGTCTTGATGTTTAGGTATATGACACACACAAACATACAGTATATACATGAATAAATAAAATAATGCATACATACATATGTAAAATGAAGACATAAAAACCTGCTAACAGTAAACATTTCATCAGTATGGATTTTAGCACTAGATTTATAAACATAAATTGTTTAATGAAAACCATATATTTTAATAAAGAAACTATTTTTATATTTTAACATTGAAATCAGTAATTAAGTATTTTAAACTGCTACAATTTAGAAATATTCAAGAATACACAACATGACTGAAACTAGTCAGGAGTACAGAAAGTAAAAAGCTTACATCCAATTAATTGTTTAAACAAATCATATAAAAGTGCCATCGATTGAATTCTTGATGCATACTTCTACCATTTCTTAGTGGTTATGATGGCACTGCATTTTTCTTTTTCTCTCCTGATTTTTACTCATATTCAGGTCATACATTTGAGAATGTATTACTTCAGGAACATGATTTTCCCATTAGAGATTAATTTTGGTTAATATTTGGCCTGCAGAGAATGGACATAAAAATAGGTATGAATTGGAGATGGGACTTCTGCATGTAGCTGGATTTGAAAAGCAGACACCTAAAAATGTCTACAAATATCTACCAATTGCTTATCATGATAGATATCAGAGGCATCGTATTATTTGCAGTAATTCAGTTAACAGCTTCTGTGACCTCTGTGGATTGAGTTGGTATTTGATATCTCTGGAAACAGAAGCTTTTAAGGTAAGATGAAATGCAGCTTTAAGAAACCTAAGGCTTTCTATTTACTGGCTTCACGGCTCATATCAACATCCATCTATGAGACGTTCTCTCCTACTCTCCCCTCTCCAGTTAGCAGAGACTGCTGAAAAAGGCACCATGGTGTGTTTTTTTCCAGAAGTGGAGGATTTATATGATGGATTCTTCAACTGTGGTCATAGATCACTACTTTATCGACCTCTCAAGAGCTTAAACATAAAAGTTTCTTTTTATGACTCCTCCCCTGAGAGGGTTTTCAGCCTGGCTTGTTGCAGTACAAGGCTGTAAAATATGACAGATCCACTTTGTTGGACCAAAGGAAATCAGCTCAAACTGAGGGGGGGAAAAAAAAAATACAAGTCACTTTCAGGTGGTTATGGTGAGGATTTGTTGCTTTAGCTGTTGAAACTAAAAGCTTGCCCTCCACTTTTTTCCTGACCTGTATATGACAAATCTGATTTGAACAAGCCTTTTAACATTAGTATTAGTAAAAACAGGATCTTGACGGAATTTTATATGAAACAGGATCTTGGCACAAATAACCCTATCTAACCAAAATGTAATCTGCTTAATTTATAAAGAAATAATATAATCAAGATTTGGAAAGAATAATGGCTCATTGTTATACGGGGAACTGACAGGACATATTGCAAAGTCTATCTCTGTATAAGGATAAGTTCCCTTTTAATATTTATTCAGTAAATGTAAGACTTGTGACTTAGCTGCACTATTTATATAGGTGGTCAAGTACCTTTGTGTTTGCGAGGTAATATACCTTCTTACCAGTAATGGGCTCATGTTGGTATATATAATAAATGATATACATGTAGCCTCTATTTGTGGGAAAATGTATCAACAATAAATCCTATAAGGGTTGTATAGCACATGGGAAAATGAGAACCTGCACCTCATTGAGTTATCACAACCAGTTTCATGATAAAACTGGTCATGTTATCATTGGAGAGCAAAATACAATAAATACATGTATAAATATATCTAAAATATATGTATTAATATGTATGTATGTTTTTATATAGTGTAAATTAAGTTTTGATTTTTTTTCTATCTTGTGTGGTTTTGAAAGTCTTAAATCCATATTCAGGAAAAGCACACATTCATAAAATAATATGTATCTACAGCAGAGCCATTTAGCTAGCTGCAGGCAAACAGAGATAATGGCCGCTGGGAATGGAAGAGCTGAAAAGTCAGAAGCAGAGGTAATGACTCATACAAGAAGTGATCTTAAAAAATCCTTTTCAACTCAGAATACAGAATAAAGGGACCAGTGAAAGGTTCTGTCATTTCTCTTTGATGAAAAAGAAAATCAAAGCAAATCAACCGTAAAGAAAAAAACATTTGATGAAATTACATCTATAGGCAAGACATTGATAAAGATATTTTTATTGATGGGATTAGAAAACGTCTGAGACAAAGGCTGTGGTGGTTCAGCGTGTTTGAAACATTAGAGTAATGAAATTCGTCTCCATGCTATTTACCTCAAAAGAGGCCAACTCTGTCTTGTTGCATCTGCTGCAGCCCGTATGAGATTATACCAATTCTCTTAGGCCCAACTAACCAGACATGTCTTGTTTTGTGCTTTGCCTTTGATACTGTTTGGGAAGTCTTCAAATCAGAATTTAAGGGTTTACAGGCAATCTATTTCAATATTAAGATATTTAATGTGAATGGAAGTGGTAGTAAGGGGTTTTTCATTGATTGTAAAAGTCAAAGAATAACAATTTACACATATCAGCAAATGTGTAGAAATGTAGCCGTGTAACCCTGAATTTGTAATCTTATTACTGTTCTTTTATATACATACTAGAGGCTTATTTTTTTTAATACTCAATAATATAATCAAAGTGATTTCCCTCATAAACACTTACTCCAGTATACTATGTTAAACCACTGTAATGTGTAATTGTAGTGACACTTTACTGCTGTAAACATTCATAAGGGTTTGTTCTTTGTTCTTTAATTTGACAGGATTTGTAAAATGTTTTAAGTGATCTTGTCAAATGAGTTTTTATTAAAAATGGACATATGTACCTTGTATATGACTTGTATGTACCTTGTGTCATGCATTTTTTTATTTTAATGACTAGTACAACAAATAAACAAAATAATGGTAGTAGTATGTACCTTGCTTTTTGTTTTGTTTAGTTTTTAAGAAAACTATGATTTAAAAGAATCTAAGAAAAACATTTGCGGTCATTTGAAGGAGATGTGTTGAGCAGTGAGATGGAAAGAAATTTGAAACCTTTTACCTCAAGGTCCACAGTCATTTCAGTATGTCTTTTCAAGCATTAAGGTCATATAATGTATTTATGAGTGAGAAGTAGTGCTTACTATTTTTACAACAGAGTACATTTACCAAGTCACCTGGGGATGAGATCGGTGGCTTTGATATTATTTTGCCTATACTGTGCTGGTCTTTGAAATGGTATGGTGTGTAAAAATCAAACCCGGCTTCAGTTTTACACATGCAAAGAAAAATAACATTCAATGAAACCCAACGTGGTCAGATTCCTTAGTAAAAAAGCAGGATCAAAATAAAACACAGCAATGAAATTAATCACCACCTAAGACTCTCCTTAACCATTGCCTGCACCATTATGTCATGGGCTCAAAAATGTAGCATATTGTGTGTGAAATCATTTGCATTCTTAACAATGAAAGATATCACATTTAAATGCAACTCGTGTGTTCTTATCTGCAGACTGACCTGTGCAAACTGGTAAGGTGAGGCTACATGGTGCTGTAAAAAAGATTTACATTTTACTTCCCATTTTACACGTTTTAAAGTCAGATACCAATTAAAATGGTGAACTTGTTAGAACACATTTTAATTGCAAGATGAGATTAGCCTATTTAAAATTCACTGACAATCTCTATGAGTCACTTAGTTAGAAGACATGTTCCCTCTTAACAGTGACCATTACTAAAAATAACTCGGAGTCTGAAGATGAAGGGAAAGGCAGGGCTTTACAGCTAGCAACTGTTTTTAACAGTCTCCTGCTCATTTAAAGTTGGAACTGTTTAAAAGATGTCTAAAAGATAAATACTGGGACATGTGCCTCATCACTCAAGCACCAACTAAACATGATAAATGTACAAAACCATGAGTTCCTGAGATTTAGTGCAGCATTTAACTATGATCCTTTTGAGAAGCAGAGAGAACAGTTGAACATCCATGTGAGGATTTTAACATAATATAATTATAACATATTATGAATACCAGTGTTTTTAAATGCAAGCTCCACATGTGCTCTACAATTTCAGCTGAGGTGTCTCTGTACAAATAACCTGCAGAGAGAAAACCTTGAAATATATTGGGAATGCACAGGAAAGACTGATACTCTGTCTTCATTTGACACACTTGACCTGAGAGAAGTGGCCTAGTGTCATGTTTTCTGATGAATCCCAATTCAAACTGACACTTGTGGAAGATGATCTGACACACTTGGGACATCTGCAGTTTCCAGCAGTGCCAGCAGCTTGTAGCCTAGTCACTGATGGTACAGTCTGCTTTACACCAGGAAGACATATCTAGTCCACAGTCTTGCCAGTTAAATGCCCTTCTGGAACATAAATAAATACAACAAAATCTTAACACGATAACACAACAAGTTGGAAAACTGACAGTTTGGTATTCAGATTTCTACATATACAAAATACACCTAATATTACTGAAATATAGTCACACAAAGCAAAGATAATGAAGAAAGGCTTTGTAAATATGCGTTACATTCTGATGGGAATTTGAGGTGCTTTAGTGGCAGCACATTGTTCAGGATTGACCAAAGTTAATTCAAAGAAATTCTGAGATCATGAAGATGGAATGAAATAATGTCTCCCTGTGGATGTGCAAGAAACATTATTCTGTATAAAGAAGTAATCAAAAACTCATTTCCAAAAGCATCTGTAATAAACTGCTGGATGACTCAACAGCATCTTTATCTCAGTAAAGTGACTGAGGAGGGAAACCGGACCTGTTTTCAAGCCTGTGTCAGAGTGCATTGCAATACAGTTTTTGACTCAACCCAGACAAATATACACAAGAGTCCTCATAATTATAAAAACAATAAAGAATGGTTATTCAGTGTATGCTAAGACATTCTCAATTTCAGCTGTATGACACGTATTCATGAAACTCCGAAGCGTTGGAGGTTTTTGAGAGTGAGAAGTCATATGAAAATGGAGCATGATATTCTTGGGACCATCTTTGGTATTTGCAAATGTAATAAATAAGATACAGAAATGCACAGAAGATAACCTAGGCAACAACGTATATTGTGATGCATCAAAAAAGCAAAGCTAACAACAGTTGAGCTTTTTTTTTTTTAATAATTGAAGATAAATGTACTGAGAGCCAGGAGGAATACTGTCAGACACATTACAGAAATTAAAGAAAGAAGGTGACTCATTCCATTTTATCTCTACTGGGTGACTTTTCTCCCAGCCCTCATCCTCCAGCTCTGATGATCAAACAGACCATAGGGTCACAAGAAATAAATTAATGTCTGCAGTTCACAGTACAATTTACAATGATCCCCCTGTGTGCCAAATAGAATTACATCTGTAAATTTGCTGAAATGAAAGAAAGTTTTTCAAAATACAACGCCTTCCGAGATAGATCCATATCCAAGCACAAAACTCGCTCTTCTAAATGATCCCGAGCTGAAGTGCATGTGCTTTTCGAATGTAAGACAAAGTCCAAAGCACATACTGAGCATAAAAGTAGCACTGGCTGCCATTAAACAAATTAAGCAATTTATTTTACACTTGGCTGCAGCCTCACAACAGAGCACACAACATAAACGCAGCAGAAACTACACTGAAAGAAACTACGAAATGGCTCAATAGTATTCATACTGCATATATTTTTTTATTTGAAGTTCAGAAGGTTAAAGGGCCTGATTTATACTGTTGTGGGTGTCTGAGATGCTCCACCCCCTGTTAGGACTGACTGTTAATCACAAAATGCCACACAACTGCAATGTAGCATGGGGGCTTATGTCTCCACCCAACTGATGAAGAGTCACACACACATTCTTTCAGATGTGAATATCACAGTATAATCGTCTGCTGATGTCTGAGGAATATTGTCTTTCAACTGTGAGATGAATGTACAGTATTCACACATTGAATAACAGAAAGCAGTCATGCTGAATGCGAAATCAAGAGCAGACATGTATGTGATTGCTGAAATGCAAACATTTGTAACGTTTGATCTAAACATAACAGTGTATGGAGAAACACATGGTGAGTAGTATGTGAGCAACTTACAGTCTGAAATGTATTGTAATGCACAGTATTCCATAAATTAAGATGTAATCATTCTTACACTATGGTACAGAACACATTAGGATGCATGAGTTATCATTTATAATGTTTCTGCTTCTTTTGTATTAATCATATTACAGTAATTTGAGTCTACAATTATGAAAGTATATCATATACACATATATGAATTTATAGAACTGGATGTGCCATTGTCCCATCAATACCATATCAGATATACAGTGCCTATAGAAAGTCTTCACCCCCTTGGACTTTTATCACACGGTTTGTTGTGTCAGTGCTTCAGAGTTTCATGCATTTAAATTATTAAATTAGGATTTTCTTATCTACACACCATACTCCACATTGTTAATGGAAAAACATTTCTATTGTGAAAAAATAAATACAAATACAAAACTGCAATATCATAATTGGATACGTCTCCACCCCCTTGAGTTATGTGGTGAAAGCACCTTTGGCAGCAATTACAGTTGTGAGTTTTATTTAAAATGTATTCCTTCTTTTATTGGCAGTAGTCGGCATGAACAGCAGCAGTAGTTGAAGTAACAATATTATAATTCCTTTGTTTTATTCAGCATTCAGTGTGCTTTGCATGTCAAAGACAAACAGTGGCTACATCACGTGCAGTTAATCTGTAGGATGTGTGCAAGAAGAGGCCCAGAATGTCTTATTTGTGCAGTGGTCAGGCTTATAGTCCATTGCATAGACTCCTGCCTGTACCTTTAGAAACTCAGATAATTAGCTTTTAATTCATAAATACTTATAGTACTGTGCAAAAGTTTTAGGCAGGTGTGAAAAAATGCTGCAAAGTAAGAATGCTTTCAAAACTAGACATGTTAATAGATTATATTTATCAATTAACTAAATGCAAAGTGAGTGAACAGAAGAAAAATCTACATCAAATCCATATTTGGTGTGACCACCCTTTGCCTTCAAAACAGCATCAATTATTCTAGGTACACTTGCACAGTCAGGGATTTTGTAGGCATATAGTCAGGTGTATGATTAAACAATTATATCAAAGAGGTGCTAACCATCATCAATTCAATATGTAGGTTGAAACACAATCATTAACTGAAACAGAGACAGCTGTGTAGGAGAAATAAAACTGGGTGAGGAACAGTCAAACTCAGCTAACAAGGTGAGGCTGCTGAAGACAGTTTACTGTCAAAAGTCAGACACCATGGCAAGACTGAGCGCAGCAACAAGACACAAGGTAGTTGTACCACATCAGCAAGGTCTCTCCCAGGCAGACATTTCAAGGCAGACAGGGGTGTCCAGATGTGCTGTCCAAGTTCTTTTGAAGAAGCACAAAGAAACGGGCAACGTTGAGGACGGTAGACGCAGTGGTTGGCCAAGGAAACTTACTGCAGCAGATGAAAGACACATCATGCTTACTTCCCTCCCCAATCGGAAGATATCCAGCAGTGCCATCAGCTCAGAATTGACAGAAAACAGTGGGACCCTGTTACACACATCTACTGTCCGGAGAAGTCTGGTCAGAAGTAGCCTTCATGGAAGACTTGCGGCCAAAAAGCCATACCTCCGACATGGCAACAAGGCCAAGCGACTCAACTATGCACAAAAACACAGGAACTGGGGTGCAGAAAAATGGCAGCAGGTGCTCTGGACTGATGAGTCAAAATTTGAAATATTTGTCTGTAGCAGAAGGCAGTTTGTTCACTGAAGGGCTGGAGAGCGGTAAACAAATGAGTGTCTGCAGGCAACAGTGAAGCATGGTGGAGGTTCCTTGCAAGTTTGGGGCTGCATTTCTGCAAATGGAGTTGGGGATTTGGTCAGAATGAATGGTTTCTTCAATGCTGAGAAGTACAGGCAGATACTTATCCTTCATACAATACCATCAGGAAGGCATCTGATTGGCCCCAAATGTATTCTGCAGCATGACAACGACCCCAAACATACAGTGAAAGTCATTAAGAACTATCTTCAGCGTAAAGAAGAACAAGGAGTCCTGGAAGTGATGGTATGGCCCCCACAGAGCCCTGATCTCAACATCATTGAGTCTGTCTGGGATTACATGAAGAGAGAGAGAAGCAACTGAGGCTGCCTAAATCCACAGAAGAACTGTGGTTAGTTCTCCAAGATGTTTGGGCCAACCGACCTGCCGAGTTCCTTCAAAAACCGTGTGCAAGTGAACATAGAAGAATTGATGCTGTTTTGAAGGCAAAGGGTGGTCACACCAAATATGGATTTGATGTAGATTTTTCTTCTGTGCATTTAGTTCATTGATAAATATAATCTATTAACATGTCTATTTTTGAAAACATTCTTACTTTGCAGCATTTTTTCACACCTGCCTAAACCTTTTGCACAGTACTGTATATACCTTATTATAAAACGTGGAGATGGATTAGCTGACACTCTCAGCAGGGCTGGATCCACCTATAGTAAATTATTAAGACAAGATGATAATTACTCTAGAATAAAGGTGTTTCAAATCCCCTCAGTCTTAAAGCAAAAGGCAAAAGGCAAAATATTGTGCACAGACACCTGTACACTTATATTTGTATCTATTGTGTACCGCATAGAAATAAAGGCAACTGTATAGCAAACATGAATAAATAAAAATCTGCTTAATTATTTGAAAACATTGATCACATATTTATTTAATCCACATGATTGCTCTTTTATCACTATAGTTTGCTAAACAAACATTTGAGTTTGACAGTTAGACAAGTCTCCCATTTGCTTGCAGGTTTCTGAATTCTGCAATTACATATATTTGTCATGATTTACCTTTTTAAAAACAAACTAATTAACAAAACTAAGTATTGTATCTTTAGTCTGGAGGAACAACCAATATTGGTTAAGCAAATAGTGTCCTTTCTCTGGGACAAAAACTAAGAGAGAAAAATAAGCATAGAAAAAATATATACCTTTCACCAATTTATAAAAAAGCCAAACTTCAAACATAAGAAAAAGGACACGCTGTTCAGACTTTTAATATATACTTGTTTAAATGCATTATTCATGTATTTAATAACTGTGAAATACAACTTTACTGGCAGTTTGTTAATATATTTATGTACTTCAAATATTCAGAGAAAAGCCCTCTGAGATATAGGATCTCAATTACTGGTGAAAGCTGTCAGTGTACTAGCAATGTCTTCCTCTTGGGTTTTTCCAATTCATTAAAACTTGTTGTACCATGGTCATACAGCTCTACACCACAGAAGGAAATTGCCTGTAAAATACCACAGTGTAATTCTTAGATAGTGTGGGAAGAGAATTTTATGTCTTTACTAAACCAAGATCAAATACCATTAAGTCTCTGTATAAATAAACAATACACATATAAAATCAACTATGCCACGTGGTATTAGAAAACTGTGAAATCAGTCATTCAAAGCCTGTACAAGTCAGGAGTCCTTCAGTTCCATCATAATCTACATAAAGGCATAACGATAGGTTGTGAATGCAACCCCTGTTATCTGATAAAGGAAGCACTGCCGAAGGGGGAGGGGTTTCTGCACACTTCCGTAGGAACCCGATTGAACTCTATCAAAGCTGCCATTGGCCCCTGCGCTCGTCACTCAGAACAGGTCCCTTCCCACTTCTTGTTCTATAAAACGTGACGTCAGCGCAGGTTCGTCCTCTTTTGCCGTGAGCCAGGACTCCCGCATGACCTTGCAACCCTTGGGCAGTGCTTCCTTTTTCAGATAACCGGGGTTGCATACGCAACCTATCATTATCTTTCAAGTCGGAAGCACTGCCCAAAGGGGAGGGTTATAACAAAACCGTCGCAATGGAGGAGGCAGCAAGCTGATAAGGGAGCCTGCCCAGAGGTGCACCGCTAGGGGGCCTCGGAAACACAACTCCAGACAGGAGCCTCAGAGGCACCTTGAGGCCACACCTGGGCTGTCCAGGAGCGAGGACTGCAGTCACACTCTACCAGGAACTGTCTGCAATCAGCATATACAAAGCGAGGCTACAGAGGTCAACTCTTATGCCCTCCGCTTACAATAGCAAATCCGGCTGCTATACTAGTGCATATAGGAGCAAGGCCGTAATCTACTTGCACAATACATGGCGTGGGCAATCAAGCAACATGTGCGCCTACCTCGCATTAACATGGCAGTGAACCCCTGATCCTGCAGGAGCGGGGCCACAGACCCACTGAATAACACACTAGTCAGGCTAGTCAACTGAGTAGCCACAGCTGGACATAACAGTATACACAGCGTGGCAGCAGGAACATTCATGCTGCCTCCATGCAGCACAGGAAAATCACGTTCACTGAACGGTACAGATCATGCACCACCACGTGACACGGAAGCAGTTGTCACCTAATATTGCAGCTAATGCAGGACAACAGCAGGCTCTACCATGACCATCAAACCATAAACACTGCAATGTGCAGGAAAACCGTTCATGCACTCTCCGCATAACATGGGCGCACTGGTCGCTTGCTCCACTAGCCTAGCTAGGAGTGAAGCAAAATCTCTTACGACACACCGAGGCTCGGGCCGGGTAGCACGGATGGACATGATCAAAATTAGCTATAAATATAACTAATAAAACACACAATAGAGACAGAAAAGTAGCGAAAGGGTGGTGAACAGCACTATTGGTGAAGCCAGCCAGCCGAAATATGCAGTTTTTAAGTTCAAATGCAACACACAGACACAGAAAGCTCACATTCTCGAGTCCGGCGAAATGGCAAAAGGACGAACCTGCGCTGACATCACATTTTATAGAACAGGAAGTGGAAGGGACCTGTTCTGAGTGACGAGCGAAGGGCCCAATGGCAACTTTGATAGAGTGACGTTTCGATTGGGTTCCTACGGAAGTGCGCAGAAACCCCTCCCCCTTGGGCAGTGCTTCCGACTTGAAAGATAACCTAAATGTGAACAAGATTTAGTTGTTACTATTTTACGTTTACATTTAAAAACAAGTACCTGGCAAAAATGCTGCCAATGTGGAAAAGAGACGTTCAAAATGGATCAGCCAGTGTATTTGGTTAATTTTTATTCATAGTGTTTCTTTTTTATTGGAATAACTAAAAAATAAATTAAATGTAGATTTATGCTGCAAGATGAACATCAAGGATATTGCAGATCAATGGCCCTGTCTCTCTCTTTTAGAACACATTAAAATAATATGTGTAAGGCTTTTTGATATTCACCCATGGATTTGAACGCCCTGATGACGAGGAGACGTTAACAATTCTCAAGCAGTCAATCAAGCCATTCCAATCAAACACATCTAACAAATAATTATTAAGCAATCAACCCACCAGCTACACAATTATTGTAGGATATTTTCTAATAATGAAGGACAGTTAAGGTATCATCTGCCATTAATGCTACCTACATATTAACATATTAACAACAAAATGATTGGTCCTATTATTCAATTATTAGCAAGGACTTTCATTTTTTCATAGTTGTCATGACTTGACATAACCATTTGGAAATCTAACATTGTATAGCTGGGACTCCTGTTAGCTTCAATCTCTTCAGGAAAATTTGTATCTTAAAATACTGTATGCATATAGTGTACTACTATGTCTTTTAACACTGTAACCTTTTACTTTGTGTTGCTCAGGTGACCTATCAGCATCAGTGCACACCAGACAGAATTTAAGCAAATTATGCTATATTGTGTTCCATTAATATTCAACCATTGTCTGTCACAGACACCTTACTGTACATCTGTTATGTAAATATATGCTAATTTCTACCCACAGACCACTGCCTGGTTTCCATTCCCTAAATCTGAGTTTTAACAGAAAGGAATCACTAGAAACCAAAAGTTACAATTTTTAAATAATGTTTTGCTGTTTGAATTTATTGTACATAAGCCTGTACGAGGTTGACATCTGATATCTTTCCTTTGAAAATCACCCAGTTTGTTGAATTTGAAATGAATGACCTTAGTCCTTTCAACTTGTGACTTTTGGATAAAGGTTTGTTATTGGAATTATTGAAAATGTTACTTAAGTTTCTTTTATTGTTTAACTCATTGTTATATCCCAGATACTGCATCTGTAGCATTCAATATTCATTAGGCGTCTGGTCAACATCATGTGCATGTTATAACTTTTGTCAGCATTTGACAGTCCTGTTTTAAATCAGTGTCAGAATTAGAAAATTCATTCCTTCTAGCCTGTATTCCACATGCAGTAATTGTGACTGATTTCCTAAGAATGCTCTTAAGCTCTTACAACTTGCATTTGTGCAGGCCATCAAAATATCCCAAAGGGCAAAAGAAAATTTAAAACAATTAAAATATTTTTAAAAAGTCGTACTGAATTCAACACCTCCTGTG
The DNA here is from genome assembly GCF_036373705.1 of Amia ocellicauda. Lineage (NCBI taxonomy): Eukaryota > Metazoa > Chordata > Actinopteri > Amiiformes > Amiidae > Amia > Amia ocellicauda. Next base: position 16,555,576 of record NC_089862.1, on the reverse strand, counting down.
GGGATGTATAAACAAATTAAATGTGCAAGACTGAAAGACATTGAAAGGTGCACACTAATTGGTAGAACAGCCATAACTGAAGTCTGTTGTTGCCACAGTGTTGAAATAGATGTGATAATTGCTACCACTGTAAAGAGCTTGAAGTCAATTACCTGTCAGAGCTTCCTGTCAATACAAAACCTGTTCATTAACAATTCATATAGGGGATTTATTATTGTAAAAGGGCAGTGATGTTCAAAGCAAAATACATTAAATTACATTTTATGAATAAGTTGACATACATTTATATAATATAAATAAATGTAGTTTGATTTAAGTAAATAACTTAATACATTCTGACAATACATTTATTGAAGCCCTTCCAAGTAAAAAAAATATTTTGTTAAAATACTAAAATATAAAATAAAAATCTGCAACTTAGTGTTTAATGTGTACCTAAGGAAAAACATATTAAGCATCTGGACCATTTAGTTCAGTATAACTGAGGAAAGGTTAATCCAATTAATGCATATTTGGTTTATTATTGACATTTCAACAAGGCCAATCATTATAAAATGTATTAATCAGACTTCGTTTCAGTGGCAAGGCTTTTGAAATGCTGGTTCACATCCCTCACAGGGATGCCACTATCTTATATTCTTAAAAATATTTATGTTGTATATATACACTCACCTAAAGGATTATTAGGAACACCTGTTCAATTTCTCATTAATGCAATTATCTAACCAACCAATCACATGGCAGTTGCTTCATTGCATTTAGGGGTGTGGTCCTGGTCAAGACAATCTCCTGAACTCCAAACTGAATGTCTGAATGGGAAAGAAAGGTGATTTAAGCAATTTTGAGCTTGGCATGGTTGTTGGTGCCAGACGGGCCGGTCTGAGTATTTCACAATCTGCTCAGTTACTGGGATTTTCACGCACAACCATTTCTATGGTTTACAAAGAATGGTGTGAAAAGGGAAAAACATCCAGTATGCGGCAGTCCTGTGGGCGAAAATGCCTTGTTGATGCTAGAGGTCAGAGGAGAATGGGCCGACTGATTCAAGCTGATAGAAGAGCAACTTTGACTGAAATAACCACTCGTTACAACCGAGGTATGCAGCAAAGCATTTGTGAAGCCACAACATGTACAACCTTGAGGCGGATGGGCTACAACAGCAGAAGACCCCACCGGGTACCACTCATCTCCACTACAAATAGGAAAAAGAGGCTACAATTTGCACAAGCTCACCAAAATTGGACAGTTGAAGACTGGAAAAATGTTGCCTGGTCTGATGAGTCTCGATTTCTGTTGAGACATTCAGATGGTAGAGTCAGAATTTGGCGTAAACAGAATGAGAACATGGATCCATCATGCCTTGTTAGCACTGTGCAGGCTGGTGGTGGTGGTGTAATGGTGTGGGGGATGTTTTCTTGGCACACTTTAGGCCCCTTAGTGCCAATTGGGCATCGTTTAAATGCCACGGCCTACCTGAGCATTGTTTCTGACCATGTCCATCCCTTTATGACCACCATGTACCCATCCTCTGATGGCTACTTCCAGCAGGATAATGCACCATGTCACAATGGTCGAATCATTTCAAATTGGTTTCTTGAACATGACAATGAGTTCACTGTACTAAACTGGCCCCCACAGTCACCAGATCTCAACCCAATAGAGCATCTTTGGGATGTGGTGGAACGGGAGCTTCGTGCCCTGGGTGTGCATCCCACAAATCTCCATCAACTGCAAGATGCTATCCTATCAATATGGGCCAACATTTCTAAAGAATGCTTTCAGCACCTTGTTGAATCAATGCCACGTAGAATTAAGGCAGTTCTGAAGGCGAAAGGGAGTCAAACACAGTATTAGTATGGTGTTCCTAATAATGCTTTAGGTGAGTGTATACAGTATATATGTATAAAATGACTCGGAATGCAATTACAGTATTTATCCATGTATTATATATAATCCTGCTAAAGCTGGAGTATGGAATAAGAGATTATACAAGGATCCAGGTTTGCATGTGTAGTGCAGAAACAGTTAAAACCACAACTTACATAATTGACAGCTTACAGCTTCTTTTTTGGTTTATGTTTTGGTGAAAAGAAAATATCTATATGTTTGTATGTTTACAATTTTCAAAATCCACAATTTGACCTAGTTTATGAATGCAATAAGGCATTAAAGCACTTCTCAGAGGTCACAGGTTGAGGGTTAGCCTCAGGCATGCATATCCTGGACACCCTGAAAAGCCCTTTTATGCATGCTTTTTCTGTTATTTTTCTATCAGAGAATCTATGAAGTAATCCAAACACTTAATTTAATCCTTAAGTACATCAATGTTTTTAACATCAACATAAAATCACAAGGATGATTTATGCTCATGAAATATTGAAAGCTAATATGAACCATCTCTGTGTTCCCAACATAAAAAAAAAAAAACATGTGTAGTTATTTGACATCCAAATCTGAACATCAAAAACATACTGGAATCATTCAAATTAAAGTGTAAGGGAATATATGGAGCAATGACTATCATCATCCACAATAAAATCAAATAAAAAACAGCTTGAATTTTGATATCAATCATTGTTTGTTATTCTAGATGAGAAATTTAAGAACAAACACAAGCATGCAAGTGAGACAGCAAAATGTCATGACTGATTTTGTCAAAGGCTAAAGATACACAGTATTAAGCACTAGAGAGAAAGGCACAGTGCCCCTGTCAGCTTTCATTAAGAGATAATTAATTACCACATTTAAAGCAGACCCAGCAGCATGGGCATTCCATGAGCCAGTCTGAATTTTGTGAATGACTGAGTTTGCTTATTTTCTCTGTACTGCTATTACAGGATTTTCTGTCCCCCCAACTATAAAAGTTGAAACCAGAAAACAACAAATGCTAAAAAATGACACAATATTACAGAATAATAAATTCTTAGCACAGTGAATGTATGCATTTGTCTTTCATTTTATATGATTATTATAATGATAACATTAATAATAATAATACACAATACCATATATAAAATATGGATATGTACCAGTAGTTCTGTATGTGCTTAATTATATATCATGTCGTCATTAAGATAAGTGAATATAATTATAATTCATTTAATTTGATTTAATATGTTAATTCCTATTTTCACAAGTACATCTCATGTCCACATGGGGTAAGTAAAGTGGCATTTTTGTCTGTGTGGCTGTCTGGGAGGGGCAACTATTTACAAGGTTTCTATATCATGTACACACAAGCTTACGATTAAATCAAAGGCATATTACTTTTTATATTTAATATTAATGAAATTCTGAAACATATAACAGAAACGGTGTCATGCATTGTCAATCTCAAATATTAGTTTTAGCCATGCTTTCATTTATGCTGTATATTTGCTGCCGTTGTGTTTATGAAAACTGCATAGATTTTGATTTGCTTAACACAGCATGCAAAGATTTAAGAGACGGGGACATGTTTTTTAATAGACTTGCCTTCTGTGTAGACTCATGCTTAAGATCAATATTATCATTACAGCAATATTTTATAAATTCACTAAATTAGAAAAGCATACAGGGTAAAGGCCATGTTACAAACTGCCATGTTAATATTAACACACACACACATACACACTTCTCTTTATCAGTGACAAACAACAGGGTGCAGGTCAGGAGACTCAGTGCTCCAGTACCTGTGTCCTGGTGACAGCCTTGAATTACTTTTTCTTAATGAATATCTTGCTCAAATTGGATAGGGGTATCCTTACTGGCACCCCAAAACAGACTCAGAGCTGTCACATACATACCTGTACATATATTTTTTTTCATAAACTATTATGTACTATTTAAACATATTGTTTAACAGACTTCCAAATGAATGTCCTGATGAAACTGCTTTCTGCAGGGGCAACAGAGGTCGAAGATGTTCTCCTTCAAAGGCCCTGAACAGAAAGCAAGGAACTTCAAGAACTCTGCTAGTGGCTGGACGATCCAGATTACATGAATAAAATGGCACTGATAATACATTTTATCTTAAGACATTACAAAAAACAAAACAAAAACATGTCATCATTAAAACATTTTAATGTTATCTTTTTAGATCAATTTCCTAAGCTCACTGGGAGGCTCAAATGCTATTTGGTGAGGTGCATGCTGAGAAAAATAGGGGAGGAAGGGAAAAGGTATTTCCAAGACAAGGAAATCTGCCAAGTTATGATAAGTATGTTTGGAGTACTATTATTTTTTCTATTGTAGACAAAGTAATTAAATATTTAGCATTATGAATATAAGAGGTAAGACATGTATGCATTTTCTTTTGTTGTTGTTAATTTAAACAATTAACAATGCAATTGGCAGAAAAGTCATAAATGTGCCCGTCTCCTTCAACTGCGCATACGTAAACAGTGGGGGGGATGCAGGATTTCAGGGGATGCCAAATATATCATAACACATGTAGAGCTTCTCCATGCGTCATGAGTTGTCCATAAGTATTCAGAACACTCCATAGCATAGCATTTGCCCTAGCATTATGACGTCACAGAGAGAGCCGCATTGCAATACAGCGTTATCTGATCAAGACACAGCTTCGCGAGACAGATCGTCGTCGCCTTCGCCGAGGACAACATCGCAGATGAACAGATCCCTCCTGACGGGTCCGAACAACGAAACGATGACACGCGGCTGGAGATCGCTATTTCTGCCCCGAGTGACCAAGCAGTCCCTGCATGTGTATGGGAGTGAGGCCGCGGTGCAGAAAGAGTGTGACCGCCAGAGAGAGACCAGCTCATGGGTGATTCACCCCTTCAGCGCCATCAGGTAGGGCCGGGCAACGCGCTCCGCCCACAGAGAACCGTGTTTTTCCATGTCAATTATCTGCTGATAACATGCAGTTTGTGTGTTTCCCATGTCATAGATCTATGCAGTATGTAGATTTCAATGAGTAGACATTTCTTCAGTTTGCAGTAGGAGGCGCAATCCCGCATCTATGCAACAGGAAACGCTGTAACTCAGGTCTTTAGTTGTATTTCTGAGCCGCACCTTTAGTTTTTTCTCTGATATTGCGTATTTGCAGGAAAGCGGCAACAAAACGGCAGAAGACACATTTTCTTCTGTACTGTCGGTTTTTATCTGTTTTCCTTTCAAAAACGAGCCGCGATGTGAATGAACTCGCTGCACCGAATACAGTATTTCTGGAGTCAATCGTCCCATTTTTAACAGGACACTCACGGACGTTTAATTATAATAAACTAAATAACACGCTGACCGCTAATCAGACCAGGTGGTCCATAGGCTGAACGCTGTGTCGTTTAGGTTCGTTGATCTATAATGTTGATCCATATTGACTGTCACTCTCACAATGTACGGGTAGAGTCACTGCGCCTGCGCTGTAGCCAATCAGAGCGCTGCACTGCTCGAGTTCCAGCGCACGGGGGCGGGATCCGGGCCAAGATGGCTGCGCCCATGTGCCGGCGTGTCTCTCCCAAACAGAAAGGAAAACACTGTGATTATACGTGTGTCATACATGTCAGCAGAGTGAAATGAGCAGTACAGCCTCCTACAGCACTGCGGGGGAGTAAAGCAGTCGAAAGCGCCCTGAACTGACACCGGACATCAGCTGTCAATGAAGATCGCCTTGTCACGCGTGATTTGCATCAAATAAGATCGGTTTCACCTGACCAGCTGCAGACGACTCATACACTGTTTATCTCCCTTTTTGCAGGAATTACTACATCTTGCTGATGCTGGTGCTGACATTTCTCAACCTTCTTGCGATCCCCATCGGAATCGCCTTTCTGGATTCGGAGCACCACTTCCGCGCCTGGGAGATCTTCAACCTCTTCTCGGACACGGTCTTCGTGCTGGATATTCTCGTCAACTTTCGGATGGGTGTCATCACGGATCAGGTAGCAGAGTTGTTAACCACTGGTGCTAAAAATGGGACAAATGTGTAGAGTTTTACATTCGTGGGCAAAATGATGGGGTCCCTGCAACTCCTACTCAGGTGCCACAGAGAAAGGAGACTTTACTCAAATGCTTGGCAAAAGTTCACTAAAATGAAACTGTGGGTACATTTTATTGGCAGTTTACATCACATTAAATGAAAAAGAAAAATATTTCTGGAGAATTAACATGGAGATGTGTGTTACTGGTCAACACATGTGTTAGCTTTGTATCTGTAGATACATTCTCACTCTTTCTTTCTCTCTCTTGCTTTAGAAAGTGATTTTGCAGCCAAAGGAAATCCGGCACCACTACTTGAAAAGTTGGTTCGCCTTGGATTTGATTTCTGCCTTTCCTCTGGATTACATCATCCTAATCGCAAAGGTAATGGAATGTCTTCTGGGATTATTTACGAGTTATTATATTGTTTGCTTGTATAAGTGTCCATCCCCCTGGTGATAGCAATCCTAAAGTGTAAGCAATCGCCTCCAAAATCAAGCACACAGTTAAGTGTAGTGATTCACAGGATTTCAGGATTAATTCAGCAGTTTCTAGAGTGAACCTGTGCTGGGTCGTGCATTTCAAAGCAAAGACTCAACCACTGTTTCCCCAATAGCAGTGTGGAGGATTGTGTAGAAAAGTGGAAGAAATCCTAATTGAAATGCATGAAAAGTGTCTTTATAGGCACTGTGTGTGATGTTATGTGTCCAGAGTGTCCTATAAGTGTTTATGTGCTAATCAACACATGAATATGGCTTTTGTTTATTCCTAGCTTTTTACGTGTCAGTCGTGTCTTTTATTTAATATCACACCGTATGCTCTGATTGTCTAGAGTTTTGAAGAGCACAGTGACACCTCTTCCTTCTCTGCCTCTAAACTGGTGAGAGTCATCATGTTCGCGAGGATCTTCAGTTTGGCTCGCCTGCTCCGAGTGTCGAAGTTATGGAGGTTCTTCACAGAATGGGAACAGGTTTGTTTTTTGATTGGTGAATTCAAAATTGTTACATTGCTTCTCTAGGTACAAAATGTGTTGAATAAAGGGTACACTTGAAAAATAAATGAAAGATTTAGTTGAATGCTCAGATTGATTGCACTGGGTTTATCAGATTTACAGATTTGCACCCTTTTAACAGAGAATTGTATGAAGAGCTCGTGAGATTTATACTGTATTCCTGAGTGTTGGAAGTCATGGCAGTCCCTGGTCAAAAGTTACTTTAAAACTGTTCTAATGGTTTAAAATGATATATGGTTACAATTGGCTGGTGTATTATTCTGAAGTGCTGATGATAGTGTGTGACTCAACATCAGTTCCACGCGTTTCTTACAGTATAGCCCAACTGTCTGTCTTTTTAGGTTTCGAATGCAAACATGGAAGCGGTGCGCCTGATCCTCCGCATTATGGGTCTGTTCTTGATGATTCTTCTTCTGTGCCACTGGAATGGATGTATTCAGTTCCTTGTTCCCGTTTTGCAAGAATTTCCTGAGCACTCTTGGGTTGTCAGGGAAAACTTGACGGTAAGAACAATGAAATCTAGCTGGAAATATACTGAAAATGTGTGTTTAAAATTTACATTAATTTGATTAATCTGCAGAGGATTCATCTTAATGTACATGCCCTTCCTGTATGACCTGAATTCAACTAGTCTATAAAACCAACCACTAATTATCAACATTATGGATCATTTAGCAATCAAGTCCAGTTCTTTTAACTGTCTGTTTGTTTTGCCACCCAATGGAACAGATCTGTAGCAGTTTTCACAGACAGATTCAGTTCTGTGAAGCAGCATCTTTACTGACCGCCTCTTCTCTTCTAGAATGCCACTCTGGGAGAGCAGTACTCCGTTGCTGTTTTTCGGGCACTTTCCCACATGATTGGCATCTCCTATGGCTCCGCCGAACCCCCCTCAGGTGACGTATACCTATGTTTACTGTTTTGATTTCAAACCACAGGCACGTTTGATGAAAACACATGTCATTAAACCTTCATTTGATATCTTGCAGATGAAACTGAGCTATGGATTGTCATGACGAGCATGGTTTCAGGAGCTTTGATGTACACAATGATGGTCGCCAGCATATCAGCAATGATGACCAACGGCGACGCACCAGCAAAAGCCTTCAGAAGCAAAGTATGTTTCCTCTGCACTGTAAAGAAAAAGAACAATGCTTTATCTCTCATTTAAAAGTGATTGAATTTCAGGATCTTGAAGATTAACACATTAATTGTTAGAGTCTTGGAAATCCTGTAATTTGGATAGAGAATTTAAATTGTATAATGCTTATTATGAAAAGCTTTGTCTACATTGAATTTAAAAAATCACACATTTGTGTATCTCTCTGTGTCACTGTCACAGATGAGTCAGCTGGAAGACTACATGACGTACAGAAAGCTACCCCGAGAACTACGGACTCGGATATGCAATTACTTCCAGGCCAGGCACCAGGGGAAATGGTTTGACGAGGAGGACATTTTTAAACTGGTCTCCAGACCCTTGAGAGAGGTAGGACTGCACGTTTCGACAAGTAACATTCAAATGATATGACTGCTGGACCCATAATCACAAACCTTAATTACCGTAACTGAGCATACCACTGAAGACAGAACAAATGAATACAGACATTTTACACCGAAAACATGACATTATCTGATTGTCTTTTGTTGTTTTTTTTTGGTCACAAATAACAGGACTTGTTTAAGTATGCATGAAATCCGTTATACATTTCTATAAAAGCATCAATAACTAGCTATCCTGTAAAAGTGCAAACAGACGTGAGTTGTGTACACTCTCCAAAAAAAAAAACGTAATGAAAAGTTATCAATCAGTGAATCATTAATGCATTTTTTATTAGGTTGAAATACTGCCTTAAGCTATGCATGTAGTCCTATATCCATGAATGCTCAATCAGCAAAGCATTGATAAACTAACCACACAGCCTTTCGTAATTGTTAATAATATCCTGCTAACATTATACTTGGAAAACTACTGCCGGTGGAATTTCTACGAGATTGAATTTGCTAATTTGATCCCTTTGCTGAACACGTGTATGATAAACCGTTTTATTTCTGTTCCATCCAGGAGCTTCTCAATGTCCGATGCGCCAATGTGCTGAACAGTGTCCCAATGTTCAGGAATCGGGATGCCAATTTCAGCAACGCTGTCTTGCTGAAACTGCGCAGAGAAGTTTTCCAGGAAGGGGACCTCATCACACATCCGAATGCTCCCGAAGATCGTATGTTCTTCGTCGAGCGCGGGAGAGTCCTGGTCACGACAGCCACTGTCCAGGCGGAGCTGTGTGATGGGGACTATTTTGGAGGTGGGTTACCTAAAACTCCCTAGATTCATGTTTTTCTTTTATTTATTTTAGCCCTCATATTAATGTTTCTATTATCTGCATATGCATGTTTTGTTCAGGACACCCCTTTTATATATTTAAAGGTTTTGATTAATTACAATACTTAATCGTATCAATAAAATCATATAGAACAATTGACCTCTTGGAATCTGCATTTTGGAGGAATCATGACTGAAATAAATGATGTGGAAAGTGAATACATCAGAGCACTGTGTGTAGTGTGCACAGTAGTGGCTTTCAAGGCTGTTAACGGCAGACTGTTGATTTAATTTTCAGAGCTGTGTCTCCTGAACAAGGGCCACTGCACGGCGATGGTGCAGGCCACGAGTCTGGTTTGGCTCTACTCTCTGTCCGCTGGGAGCTTTGAGGAAGTTCTGCAAGGTTTCCCAGAGATCAGAGAGGAGCTGTATCAAACCGCACACGAGAGGCTGCGTGTTTAAGAGGTGAGTCGACAAGATCCCTTTCATCCCACGAGTCTGGCACTAAAATGAAGGCCAGAAAAACATCTCTGACACTTCACAGCTTTCTCTGAAGTGACTGTGATATTTTAATTTTCCTGTTAGATGCTGTATTTCTAGTCACTACACAATTAGTGTCCTTTAATAATGCATTTGACTGCATTTCACTTTAAGTTGAAGATTTAAGGGCACTAGCCAGCTTCCCCTCCCTGCACAAACTGGGAGCCACTTAGAATAACATTCCCATTATATCTGCAAAGCACCCGGTTTACAGTTGTGTATCTCTGTATGACCAGGTACATCTATTCCCACTATTGGTTAAATCACTGATGAGACACATGGATATGTTATGGCACTGACCACGACTTTTGATAATAATTATTTGGTATTTCTATGCTGGCCAATTTCTACTGAGGTAAATACAGTGGCAATAACTGGGGGAGCAATGATTGTATAAGAATCCCTTCATCTTTCAGTTTTTTTTTTTTGTTTATTTGCAATTTATTTGAACTTCAATAATTACTCAGTATTAATGTGACTAATGTTCTTTTTTTTTTTTAGAATCTCAAATGGGACATGACCATCAGTCAGACGTGAATTACTTGTAAGGGGAGGTTCCAGTGAAAATGTACATCTGATTTATAATTTGACAATGGATTAGTTAAAGTACCTGTAAGTGCAGAAATAATTACGCATACCTGGATTGATGAGGTGTAGGCCAGTAGAATCACAATTTGAGAAGAATGTACAAACTGCACACTCGATAGCTCCGATGCAGAATCATTTAATAAACCGACATCTTGTCAGGCAAGCTGCCTTCCTCAGGGTTTTGAGGAAATACTGAGAAAAACTGGTTTATAAAGCTTAACAGGTAATCACATACAGGTTTAGGCACACAACATCTTGTGCAGGAACTAAGACTATGGATCCAAGCTGCCTCTCGTCTCAGCAAGAGATGATCAGAGTCACTCCTCTCCTGGGCGGAGACGCCTTGTCTGTCCCTATGTAGCGCAGGGACGAAACAGCGAGATTGTTCTCCGAGATATGCACCGTCACCGGGTGTGTGATGTTCCTGCATCTTCTAGTACTACGATGTCCTGCAATGCGCACTTTGAGTTCACATGTTCTTACCAACATATGCTCTGCCACAAGGACATGGCAGTAGATAAATAACCCCCTTAGTGGAGCAGGATACGACTCCTTTACTGGGAATCTGTTTGCCCGAGTGGGTGTTTAAAGTATCTACATTTATAAGTGCCACTGAGCACAAGAGTTTCATTATAGTTGGCATCCAGGAGCGGGTCATGTCTGTGTTGCTGTGGCACTGGCAGAGGGGCGAGTCCAATCTGACCATGGAGTCCTTTAGGTTACGTCCACGTGAATATACTACTAGAGGGGATCTGAAAATGTTACTGATACTACTACCTGTCTGTAGAATGTGCCAATGTTTGTGAAGGATACCTCTGATACCGTCGGCACATTTACAATAGTGAGTGGAGAAGATACAAGGATGTGTTTTTCTGAGTATGTCTCTGGAACAACTCACCTCTAGATTTATCCTGAATTTTCTAGACCACATTATTTATCTGGGCATCTTTGTAACCTGTCTCTTGAAACTTAGATTTCATTTCTGCTAAAAGACAGATTTTGAGAGAAATATGGCAGAAATTAAGTCTAAGTTTCAAGAGAGGTTACATAGATACCCAGATAAATAACGCAGTCAAGATTCAAGATCTACAGACGAGTTGTTCCAGACATACTCAAAAAAATACATCCTTGTATCTTCACTAACTATTGTAAATGTGCCGACGGTATCAGAGGTATCCTTCACAAACATTGGCACATTCTACAGACAGGTAGTAGTATCAGTAACATTTTCAGATCCCCTCTAGTAGTATATTCACGTGGACGTAACCTAAAGGACTCCTTGGTCAGATCGGACTCGCCCCTCTGCCAGTGCCACAGCAACGCAGACATGCCCCGCTCCTGGATGCCAACTATAATGTAACTCTTGTGCTCAGTGGCACTTATAAATGTAGATACTTTAAACACCCACCCGGGCAAACAGATTCCCAGTAAAGGAGTCGTATCCTGCTCCACTAAGGTGGTTATTTATCTACTGCCATGTCCTTGTGGCTGAGCATATGTTGGTAAGAACATGTGAACTCAAAGTGCGCATTGCAGGACATCGTAGTACTAGAAGATGCAGGAACATCACACACCCGGTGACAGTGCATTTCGTAGAGAACAATTTGTCCGTTTCGTCCCTGCGCTACATAGGGACAGACAAAGCGTCTCCGCCCAGGCGAGGAGTGACTCTGATCATCTCTTGCTGAGATGAGAGGCAGCTTGGATCCATAGTCTGAGGACTGTTGCCCCTCGGGACGAATTAGTTCCTGCACAAGATGTTGATTGCCTACACCTGTATGTGATTACCTGTTATGTTTTACAAACCAGTTTTCCTCAGTATTTCCTCAAAACCCTGACACAGGCAGCTTGTCTGATGAGACGTTGGTTTATTAAATTATTCTGCATCGGAGCTGTTGAGTGTGCAGCTTATTAGTAAAATGTTAATAAAAGTAAAAATGTATAAAATGTGTTTGTCATATGTCCATCACAATATATTAGGAGGATAATCAATATTTTTTCTCTCATGTCAATTCTCGGGCTCCATAATAAACATTTCACATGGTATGTTAATGTCTTTTGGCGTATTATATTCAGAGTCAGAACTTTGCGTGCTGTGCATCCTTTATTTTTGGAAAAATATCAACAAGGTGACAATGGCTAATATAGTACATCTTACAATACATATGCAGGGGTCACTAACAATGCAATTGAAAATTATCAACAAAAATATTAAAGTTTGTACACTAAGCTAGGGTTTTGAATAGATAAAACTGAATATGTATGGTAGCCCTTTAATTAATGTCTTTTGTGAATTATAATACAGAAAAGTATTAAACATAGTCTCTAGATTTATGACTGAGGTTAAGTTGATAGATTTATGGTTATTTATTTAAATACAAAAACACGCAAAACAGTGTAATAGCGATTAAATCCATCTGAAAGACTGATTGATTGAGCAACAAAGTCACATTGCTGGTCTCTATCCAAAGACACAGACTGAGGCCAGGCAGTGTTTGCATTCACAGAGGTAGAAGGAGGTCATTGGGAATTTGCACTTCATACTCATCTGGGTGGCACCACATGTACAGAGACCCCATTGCCCAGCCCTTCCTACAGTTTCTGGAGCAAACGGGTAGCCAAGTAGCTGCGTGCTTTACGGGGCTCTTCCTCAATGGCAGCTCACATCAGAGGGAGGGTTGGGGATCTTCCACTCCAGGTCTACAATAAGCTGGTGAATGTGGCTTTTATCCACAGAAGAAGGCCCATCCCTGGAGCAGGCCACCACATGTATGCTAGATGGTTCAGCCAAACAGAAGTTTTCTGGCCTCTCCATTTCTTTCTCTTCCTCCTCCACACACTCTTGGTGCCCCATTACCGCCCAGCGCAGCCAGTCATAGTTCTATTCCATTGTTTTAAGGATGAATGCCACCTGCTCCTCTGGCATCTTCTGCTCTTTGTCTCTTCCTGGATCAGCTTGGGAATGTCCTCCTCTGCTTTTACCCTGAGCACAAGCAGCCAGAAACCTTCATCTTCCTGTAGAGTGCAGCCATCTTCTCAGACCAGGTCCTCATGAGCAGGGCCTGGTCTCTGTCTGTCAGTGAAGCGTGGGTGAAAAGGCACAGTAGCCCTGTCCCCAGAACAAAGTTCACCTGTAAAAACAAGATGGGTTATTGAGCATTTAAAAATCCCCTAAAATTTACATTCTTTAATACATTTATTCAATTCAATTTCAGAGAAAGCCCTATTGTTTAAGATTAACCACTCTAAATTAGTACTGGGCAGAGAAATACTCAGCAAGTCCTTTTTGAATTTCAGAGCTTTTATACAATGGTGTCTTGTTGTACAACTCTTATTAAGTACCAATACATTGAAAGGATACATGACTGTTCACATTATGAAATTTTTATTATGAGTATTTTACCTTTTTTTGACTTTATTTCCTTTCCCTTTGGATTAAAGGGCTTTATTGGAGTTTTTAGCTTGGTCTGGTTACACTTACCACCTGCTGTAAAGTCACTTAACTATTTTAAAATAGTTTTTATATAGCCCGATGCCTGTTTAGTTGAGGACATGAATGAAGACCTCATATGTCCAAAACAGGGACAAAGCACTAACCTTCTCACAAAACTCTCTCATTTTCCAGCATTTGGGATGGGATGACACATAATAAAAGGACAGTTATAAAATATATTATACCTTTCTTTCTTTGTATTAATAATTTGACATGTGCTATTGACATCACATGTCTTCAGTTTGCATTGCCCATGCAGTGTAAACACTGTTACAGAATTTATTATAATCAATTTTGTATATAAACAAAGCAATATAATGTACAAAACAATCAGACAATCCTTCTACACTAAACCTCCCTGCCTGATGGCAACCCCCTCACACACCCCCACCCCAAGAAGAACCCCGGACTCTGGACTGAGTCAATAACAGGTGAAGGTCTGTTCAAGTCCTCCATGCTTGCAGTCCCCTCACCAGCACCATGGATTGGAGAGAAGGAATGCTCCATATGATCAATATCCAGGAAAGAGGGAACAATTTGGGGGGGTCCTGCTAATGAAGGGTTATCATGTTTGTAACTGCTGTGAGGACAGACAAAACACTGTTGTAGTTGTTGCAAATGTATATTATGTTTTTTATTCACACACACACACACACACACACACACACACACACACACATAAGTATAACTTTAAATTATACATTACAGAAATGTGTAGGCTACATATAAATCAGTATAAGAGAAAGAATGCTCATCCATGTTGTTTAACTAGTTAGTTTAATTAATTACTTAATTTTTGTTTCAAACTGCCTTTATTGACTTTTATGAAAGTTCTGTAAGTCAATGTGGACATCTGATTGAAAACAAAATGAAAATGATTTTTTCTATAGAAGTGCATCACATAAGTATACTTGGCCTGGCACATTTCAGCTAATGTACCTCATAAATTTGACTGGCCAATATCCAGAATGTTCAATTATGCTTACTTGCTAGCATGCTGGTGCATAGCATCTGGTTCATGCATGCTGCCAAAAATACATGCGGCATCTCAAAGCAATTGGATTTGAATTTGACATCCAGATACAGTAGTATTAACTTATCAAAAATAGATTATTCAAAAACTGAATCCCCCATGTTACTGTCCAGATCACCCAGCTTTTGATAACTGCTGCCAGCAGTGCCTCTATGTACTGTACTACTTCAAACTATAACTTGTTACAGTCTGGCAGTCTGTCACACAAATACTTAAAGGCAAGAACCAAATCAATATATTTGCCTATTTAAAGCAAACTACTTTGCATCAGGAAAAAGCAAAAATCCTCTGTCAGACTTCTAAAAATTGTCATTGTGATTTGCTGTGGGTGAGTGCTGGGGCTCTCTTTCTTTTTAGTTTTGATCAAATCTGGGTTGCTGGTTTCATGTCAGACAACCTCATGGTCTAAATGGCCCTTAAATGATATCAGTGAAAAGTGCATAAAATAAGTATTTTAAGATGTGCAGAATAATAATATACATATAAATGAAAGGTACTTTTAATTATTCAATGTCTGAAGTAGTATGGTATGCAAATTATCTCTAAAGGAATCTACACACCATTATCAGATATATTCCTTAAGATAAGGGACAGAAGCTGATTTTGCTTTTGCCAGACAAAATCCTCATTCAATCAAGAATGGTTGTTCTTAATTGCCACAGGAATCAGTACTAGGGCCTTTGCTTTTTCTAATCTATATTAATGATCTGGACTCAGGTATAGTTAGCAAACTTATCAAATTTGCAGATGATACTAAAATAGGTGGCTCAGCAGATATCATCTCGGCATCACAGGCTATTCAAAGGGACTTAGATAATATTCAGTTGTGGGCCGACACCTAGCAGATGAAATTCAATGTGGACAAGTGCAAGGTAATACATGCAGGTAACAAAAATGTCCACTATAATTACACTATGGGAGGAATAGAACTAGATGAGAAAGACCTGGGAGTCTACATGGACTCCTCACTTTCTCCACCCAAACAATGAATGTGAGTGAAGCAATAAAAAAGGCAAACAGAGTGTTAGGGTATATTGTCAAAAGTGTAGAATTGAGAACAAGGGCAGTGATGTTCAGACTGTACAATGCACTAGTTAGAGCTCATCTGGATACTGTGTACAGTTCTGGGCTCCACACTTCAAGAAAGATATCGCTGCTCTAGAGGCAGTTCAGAGGAGAGCAACCAGACTTATTCCAGGTCTGAAGGGAATGTCCTACTGAGAGACTGAGGAACTGAACCTTTTCACCCTGGAACAGAGGAGACTACGTGGGGACTTGATCCAAGTCTTCAAAATCATGAAGGACATCGATCACATCAAACCAGAGGAGCTTTTCCAGATCAGCAGGGACACACACACCCTGGGACACAAATAGAAATTGGGCTTCAAGGCATTCAAGACAGAAAACAGGAGACACTTCTTCACACAGAGAGTCGTCACAATCTGGAACAAACTCCCCAGTGATGTGGTTGAAGCTGAAAACTTGGGAACACTTAAAAACATACTGGATAGTATCATTAGATCACTTAGCTATTAATGGACACCAAATGAGCATGATGGATTGAATGGCCTCCTCACGTTTGTAAATGTTCTTATGTTCTCACATACTTTACTGCATTTTAACCAGATACCTATCATTCACGGTCTGAATCAAGATCAAGAATGATCGTTTTGAGCTTTTAGTTTGCTCCATAAAAACTGACAACATCTGTGTCTGAAAAGCAACTCCAATATTGCCAAGAGACAAAATGAGACAGCAGGTGACATCCAGAAAAAGGATGTTATTCATCGTGAGGCCATAACAACGTGATTACAGCACAGGGAAAAATAATAATTAAAAAAAAACTGACATGACTGCATCAGCTGAAAGTATATATTGGAAAGAAGTAGTTGCACTCATAGTAAACAGAAACCAGCTGTGTAGAATAAGTAGACACAGCCAAAAGTAACCCAGAGGGCAGCCTATAATAAGGATGACTATATGAAAACCTACTGGATCAGATTCCCAGGTGGTTTGCTGGGGATTCATGCATCTGATACTGATGAGATTAAATAAAATAAATTAGTGTTGGGAAGCTGTGCTTTGAATGGTGGCAGTAGAACTAATTTTAACTGTGACTTTACACCCAAGGAAGTTAACACAACATACATCAATTAAATGTGTGACAAGTTTTGGCCTCCACAGTGAATCTGTCAGAATCGTCTAGCAGGGAATTCCATCTGCACAGTAAATGTCTTTGAAGTATACAGACTATATTGGTTGGGCATTTTGCTTCAAAGAGAAAACTTACATTATGAACTTTCAAACAAGCATAAACATCTCTAAAAAGACAGAAACACTGGGGTATTCTTCAGGGCACGCATGTCCAGGAACCTCAGTAACACACTTTTTGTTTGGTTTTCTTCATATCACAACTGTGGAATATACACTCACCTAAAGGATTATTAGGAACACCATACTAATACTGTGTTTGACTCCCTTTCGCCTTCAGAACTGCCTTAATTCTACGTGGCATTGATTCAACAAGGTGCTGAAAGCATTCTTTAGAAATGTTGGCCTATATTGATAGGATAGCATCTTGCAGTTGATGGAGATTTGTGGGATGCACATCCAGGGCACGAAGCTCCCGTTCCACCACATCCCAAAGATGCTCTATTGGGTTGAGATCTGGTGACTGTGGGGGCCAGTTTAGTACAGTGAACTCATTGTCATGTTCAAGAAACCAATTTGAACTGATTCGACCTTTGTGACATGGTGTATTATCCTGCTGGAAGTAGCCATCAGAGGATGGGTACATGGTGGTCATAAAGGGATGGACATGGTCAGAAACAATGCTCAGGTAGGCCGTGGCATTTAAACGATGCCCAATTGGCACTAAGGGGCCTAAAGTGTGCCAAGAAAACATCCCCCACACCATTACACCACCACCACCAGCCTGCACAGTGGTAACAAGGCATGATGGATCCATGTTCTCATTCTGTTTACGCCAAATTCTGACTCTACCATCTGAATGTCTCAACAGAAATCGAGACTCATCAGACCAGGCAACATTTTTCCAGTCTTCAACTGTCCAATTTTGGTGAGCTTGTGCAAATTGTAGCCTCTTTTTCCTATTTGTAGTGGAGATGAGTGGTACCCGGTGGGGTCTTCTGCTGTTGTAGCCCATCCGCCTCAAGGTTGTACGTGTTGTGGCTTCACAAATGCTTTGCTGCATACCTCGGTTGTAACGAGTGGTTATTTCAGTCAAAGTTGCTCTTCTATCAGCTTGAATCAGTCGGCCCATTCTCCTCTGACCTCTAGCATCAACAAGGCATTTTCGCCCACAGGACTGCCACATACTGGATGTTTTTCCCTTTTCACACCATTCTTTGTAAAGCCTAGAAATGGTTGTGCGTGAAAATCCCAGTAACTGAGCAGATTGTGAAATACTCAGACCGGCCCGTCTGGCACCAACAACCATGCCACGCTCAAAATTGCTTAAATCACCTTTCTTTCCCATTCAGACATTCAGTTTGGAGTTCAGGAGATTGTCTTGACCAGGACCACACCCCTAAATGCATTGAAGAAACTGCCATGTGATTGGTTGGTTAGATAATTGCATTCATGAGAAATTGAACAGGTGTTCCTAATAATCCTTTAGGTGAGTGTATATCCTTCATTGATATATATATATATATATATATATATATATATATATATATATATATATATATATATATATATATATATATATATATGCATCCTGATGATTTTTTGATGAATATTTTCAAGTTGATTATAATTTTTTATCTCTTTGTCATCTACCATTCAATGAATAATTGTTCGCAGTTCAATGAAGCAGTATGTGAATAAACAATCATCAGTTTCAGTCAGGAAATTGTGAAGTATAATTGCAATGTTTGAAAATGAAAATAAAGAAGAAAAAACTGTTTTAAGCTAAAAGATATATATATATATATATATATATATACTGTTTTAAGCTAAAAGACATATATATATATACTATATTTAACTGTAAACAATTTTTTCAAGCAAATATTTGTTACATAGAAAATGCACTTTATTTAATTGATATATCTAAAAGCATAAATATAAGAACGTTCCTCTGATGTATAAAATAATAACATTTAACATTAAAATGCCCTTCTATATATACTATATAATATGCAATTTCAGAATGACTTGTCTAAGTCAAAAAAGCATAAAATGTCAAAATGATCAAGAACAATTATGGGATCTGGAGGCATATAAGACTAATACCAACAAAGAAAATTAACTGTAGAGATACATTGGTAAACATATAGGTGGGCCTACATACTTATACTTGGTACATCTAAAGGTTTAATACTGATTATTTTTTCCATTAGGTATTCCACCTCAAACAAGAAAACAATAACAAATAAACTAAATGCTCACATAGATTCTCAGTATGGTCTGAGACATCTTTTCAAGACATGATTTCTAAAATTAGGTTAAATGGGAAATGTCTTCTCTGTACCCAGTGATATGAATTATTAGTTTTTTTTCAGAATGAAACATGAAGTGCTTTTAAAGTAGTGTAGTAGAGTAATGACAGAAAGGTACTCCACAGAATAGAGGTAATTTAGACAAAGGAAGCAGAAGTTGCAGGGCAGAGAACGAAAATTAGCTTCAAAGTCCTTTAGGAACAAATCCTCACTGTGCAGCTGTCATGTACCAGAAGAAATATCTGGTGAAGAGAGGCCTAACTTGAGGGATTACTAGTTTAATAAACGGATTGTTAGATCTGAGATGATACTCTGTGGCAGGAAACACAAAGCATTTCTGAAGTTTTTCAATTGCAGTGTCCCAGGTGTGCCACTGTTAGGAAAGCAAGTACTACTGATATAGTAGAAGGCCTTATGCCAAAGTGAGTTTTGTTTTCTTTTTATGCATGTAAATAACAGATAAACAAACACATTTATAAATAAATACATAATCCCTACCTTATAACCACACTCCTGGAAGAAGATTGATAAAACAATCAACAGTAAAATTTAACAGAAACTAATGGTCTTTATCTTGGTCAATTTTAAAGTTAATTTAAAAATGAAATCGACACTTTTGGCTTTGAGTTGTGGTCATACTTTATTTGTCATTGTATAATACCTGGTTGATACTGTAATATGGAAGTAGGCATGTGAATGGTTGTTGTAGAAACAACATTTGAATTCAGTGCTGAAAATTCATACAGTTTCACATATAATGAAGCATTCACTGATGCCAGACATTACCTTTCATTAGTTAGGAGCTCTAGGCTGAACAGTCTGGATGGATCCTCCTATTCTCTGACAGGGAGCCACATTGCCTCCTGGAGGGGAGAGATCTGGACGCAGCGCTGTGTCCCGCTGGGCTGTATGTTTCTAATGCCGTGATGGCTGTGGGTTAGCTGTAGCTCTTCCAGGACTACAGCTCCCAGCAGATGTCTCTGTTAGGCAGGACTGCTGACTGTGTCCTCTGGTTAGGAACTGAAGTTGGGAAAAAAAAACCTGCTCGTTATTTTTTCACTTGTACAAAGACAAACCATTCATCCAAACTTGACACTATCAATATGACTGCCAACATTTATAACTCTTATCTTAGAAGATTTTATGGTTATGGTTAGTTGCATTTCAAAGAAAGATTTTGGACTTTTTAGTGCAGTCCTTGGTTTTTACTGCTGTTCAGTCAGTGCCTATTCACCTACATTTAGGTGGAATCCTTATGAATATAAAATACATTAATAAAGATATGAAATAACATTTCTATAATAACCTTTTCAGGTTTATATGTTTTGTATTTTGAAATATGTGGACAGAGAGTATAATAATAGATATTTTCAGATAGTAAAACCTCAGCTTTCCCATTTTATGTTATCTAAACTATTTCAAAGATTGGCCACATATGTATATTTAAAACTCTAATGTACCATACACAGTGTATTTAATGCTAATGGAGACTTTACCAAATTAAAACTTGTATTAGGCTTTTCAGCACAGAGTTTCTGCTGTAGGCAATATTGAGATTACATAGGAATATCTTTACATTTTAAAGCAAAGAGGAAGGGGGATCAATATAAAAAAGACTGATGCCCAGAAGAAATTGATTTTTTTTATTATCCTTCACTTTCACGGGCATTAATGGAAATGTGATTTGAGTCAAAGAAATACAGAATAACTTAGCAGGGTCAAGCCAGTGACTGATTTCACATGCTTTATTACGGTCTATTGACTCTGTTAGGCACAGTCTGCACATTAGCAGTAAAGGTACACTGATAACTCTTTCTAGATCCTTATATATATATATATATATATATATATATAACTAAATGGCTGATTTTCAGGAACTTGGTTTTCATAATCCTAAAATAATTATAAAACAAATCTATATGTTTTTCATTTACTATAAGATTTAATATATTCTCATTGCCAAAAAAAAAAACAAGAACAAAATCAAATGTATTCTTGTTTGATGGTTCGTTAAACCACATATCCTTCTTAAGAAGACATATTTATAAATCCTGATGATCTTAAATAAAACACACACATTCTGCCTTGAAAGCATTCTTCATCTCACTCTTACACAGCCATGTATTTTTTTTTTTTTCGACAAAGTCAAGGGCTGGCAAAGACAATAAAGCACTGCCCATGCTGTTCAGAACAATTGCCATTGCCTGCAGACATATGTAGTCACAGAAGGTTGAACAGACCACCAAAGCTTCAAGGGTGTCTGAGATAAAAGTGGCACGTGTCATGGAGTGCCCGGTGGGATTAGGGATGTAGTGAGAAGACAAAACCATATAGACTTCATCTGATTTGGGGCTTAATTCAGATTCATTCACTTAAATACCAAGGTGGTTCCCAAAGAAAAATCCATCTTATGGGAAATTTGTGTCTGAATTAGATTCACTGCATTAACTTTGGAGATGTGCTATATATATATATACACACAACGTAGCCTTTCATTGGAAATGTCTTCAGAGTATCAACTCAATATTGTATATGCTATTGTATACAGTCTATGCTTCCTAATTATGTGCTGGTAACTAAAGTGCTATACCAGCTACAGTGACAATTGGTGCCTTCACTGAGCAAAACTGCTGTGTTAAATTAATAAAATGTTGTTCTTGCAATGATGTACAATATGATCCATATACAAAATAGCCACCTTATCTAAAACTACTAAAAAGTGAAAAAGGACAGTGCTGTACAGGTAGCAGTTAGATAACTGTATTAGTTAATGTATTGCCAACTAGCAGAAAACCTCTATTTAAAGGTGGATATGTAAACAAAAATAACAGTAATGAAATAAATGTGTCTTAATATGTTAAAACATGCTCAATATATACATACATACTGAAATACATAAATACATATATAAATAAATACATAAATACTTAATAGAAACTGAATTGTATAAATAATTTGAGTTTTTATTTTGCTAGGGTTGTAAGAACAGCTGTCTGGGATATTCATTATGTTTGTAGAGCAGCTCCACACAGCATCTATTTCAACAGACAATGTCATGCAAATCCATTGAAAGCAACATATGGAAATAAAAAAGAAACACCATAAAAATACGAAATTAATGGGACATTGACCAGTGCAAAAATATTGCTTGTGGAACCGTCTACTTTTTCAAAGAAAGTCTGTGACAAATTAGATTTAGAAATATTTTTATTTCTATTTTTATTTAATTAAATCAAAAGGCACTCTCTAAAGACTTCCATAACCTAAATAATGCAAACTTACAATAATCCAAGAAAGAATTCACTAAGTATAAAATATGTATGCAGGCCTGAATTAAGACAAAGTCCCAGTGCTGTCTGGCTTTAGCTGTTTGTGTGTGGAAACCATAATAAGAATCAATTTGGTTTTATTTCTGGCATTAATAATATGGATGCTGCCATGAACAACCAACCCTTGGTCTCTGTCTGGAATAGGCAGCTCAAGGCATCTACTGCTCTGGTCTGGAAGCCCTTCAGCATCAGGATAGCATGACTTCTGTCACCAGAGACTCTGTAATTTCTGAAATATCTGAATGAAGGCGTGCTGAAGTTAAATTCTAGTGTCACTCCTAAAGGTACCTCCTTAACCAAAACAAAGCTTCCGGCAATCCATCTAACAAGTGGAACAGCTGCTGTGTGGTCGGAAAGCCTCTTTTTTATGTGACTTCAGGATGAAAGGGTTAAGCTTGTTATTTATAACTTCTCCTGAGTCTTATAGCCCAGGTTCTTATAGGATCACCCCTGGGAAACACATTAAAAAAGGTTTGAAGTGTTTCTTTGGTCTGTTGTGGAAGAGTAAGAGCTTATTTAAAGTTATGAGTAAAGCAAATAAATGATTTCCATCCTGAGGTAATTATACAATGTGTAGGTAGGTATGCGTGCATGTCTGATACAAAGTAATGTGGGAGAGTGACCACAAGTAAGGTGGTTGTCTGGCACGTCACAGTCTAAATACGATATATGCACTTTGTTTTGATGACATCTTGCCGTACAATGTAACATACTTTTTGGTAGAAATGTATTTTATATAGATTATACAGCATAACTGAACATTGATGTTGGATTTTCATTGTTCTCATTTGTTGGGAAACCATTTGGTATTCCTCTCAGTGAATTAATTTCTCCTTCTCACAAGAGACAAATGCTTTAATTTATCACTTGAAAAGCAAAGGACAAAGGCAGATACATGTGTAACTAGAGGTTAATATTATGTATTTTGCAAGAAATGCAAATGTGTCAGGATGTATTTAAATTAACATAAATCATTTTCTTGTGATCTTTGTGGTATCATTTATTAATTTACTTTCCTCTAGTGATAATATGTTTTTTTTGACTAAAACTCTATCTAACAATGATGCACATATGAAGTGAATGCTTTCTTGTACATGCTACATCTCTAATGTGTGTTATCCAAACACCCCCCCATTCTATGTACTAGGTTTAATATGTTTCATTAGCTGAGAAAATGGATAAGCCTCATCTGGAAACAGGTTTGCATCCTATATTCTATATCCAATAGATAATTGCATTAATCTTTGTGTATTTTATTTTCCTTGGAGGATGGGTTTGAACAGTTTCTATTTTTCTTTTTGTCAAGCAGCCAAAGGGGAGATTAAAATCTATAAGTATGTCCTCATGACATCACAGCTGCCAAAAAAGGAACAATAGTATATATCCAAGGCAACCAGGAAAACTGTAGCCCCGAGACAGCTGTTACCAAGCAGAGTTGTTAATGCGCTGATTAAAGTCATCATACGGCCACTAACAGTATTTTATTAAGAAGGTGCAGAAACACTTAAAAAATACATTTGTTGGGCTCTTTAAAACAAAAACCCTTCAATATCAATGCTTTTTATAGTTGATTTGGTATTGGAATAACTATACAGCAAGTTAAAATCAAATAATAATAACACACGCATATATTGTGAATTAAATACAGCAATTAATTAATAATCAAACACACTTAGGAATGGGTATTGTTATTGTTTCATTTTGGAACATGAACATTCCTTGTGACATGAAGTAGAAGACAGATAGGATCTGGGTCTGGTCAGTTATTGGATGCATTATATGTATGGTGCTTTTTATAAATACAGATATCAGTCTGTGACAACACTGGCAAAAGAAGATTAATGGCATAGTTCAAGTTTTTCATTTGCTGCTGTGATAGAGGATTATTTTGCGCAAAGTGCTACAATGTGTAAATAATTCAAACAAAATACCTGTCTGTTTTATGTTTAAGGAAAAGCTTGACTTTGATCATTTTCTTTTGAGCTTTGGAGGCAAAGGGTTATAATTTCTATCAATATCAAAACAAGGATTGAAAAGCAAGAAAAGCAAGTCACGAATTGCAATCTTTGTGACTTTCGAGCAAAAACATAATCAAGAGGTAGGATGTCATAAATATTGTTCTCTAGCATATGATGAAAGCCAGATCATAGAAAACTAATAAGGTACTACATTAATAATGGATCATAAATAATCTCACCTGCAGGTTACAATTGCTGTGACAAATTGTGCGATAGCAATTTATAAATGTTATCTGATTGCGTTCTCATAGTGAATAAAATCATGAAAGGTAATGCCAATACAAGAGTATAGTTAAGCATTCTCATCCTGATATATATACTTTATATATATATATATATATATATATATATATATATATATATATATATATATATACTATTTTTTTTTCAAAATAGAGCAATTGTACACAAATTAGATTATTCCATTCTGATTAGTCCCCATTAAACTGACATGGGAAAACGCAGAATAAATATTTTGTTAGTATCTCAGTATTTCTGAAGAGTTATATGTTATTCAAATGATTTAAAATTCCTCTCCTCCTGCCTTTAACCTTTCAGGTATTATTGTACAGGACCTCACATTGTTGCCTGACATTGTTGGAACTTGTTTTAAACCAAGTAACATGGTCACTGTGACTTGAATACAACAGTGTTCAACTGAATTAAACACTACAGGTACATTGTTTTGTGTGTGAATTATATCTCAGTTGATTTTACTAGTCCGCATAACATGTAAGAAACATTTGGTTGAGATAATAAAGGTAGATCATGTTTTGTTCTCTATAATAAGAGACTATACTACTATGTGGCATGACAGTTATTTGGAGGCACAATTCTATTGTATACAGGTGCATTCATGGCTGAGTGGGGGAGGTAATTATTTGCACAAATATTTGCAGTTGTGGGAAGCATTTATCTGGCTGTGTTGGATGTCAATTCTTCAGAAAGCAGCTGGAAAGCTCATAGATCCATAAACCATTAGCAACCAAATGAGTAAGATAAGCCAAATGGCCTCCCCTTATTTTGAATAACGTAGCACATTCTGATGCTCCATGAATCTGGACCAAGCAGTAGGGGTGGACATGTTAGAGAGGAATGCTCGGGATAGATCATTTTTCCCCCGAAGTAGACGTGGAAGTCATACAGTTAGGTCCATAAATATTTGGACAGTGACACAATTGTCATCATTTTGGCTCTGTACACCACCACAATGGATTTGAAAGGAAACAATGTGCTTTAAGTGCAGACTTTCATCTTTAAGTTGAGGGTAGTTACATCCAGATTGGGTGAACGGTGTAGGAATTACTCCCATTTTTATATGTAGTCCCCACAATTTTTGGGGCTCAAAAGTATTTGGACACACTAACATAATCATTAATTAATTTGTGAGTTTCAATACTTGGTTGCAAATCCTTTGCAGTCAATGACTGCCTGAAGTCTGGAACCCATAGACATCACCAGATGCTGGGTTTCTTCCCTGGTGATGCTCTGCCAGGCCTGCACTGCAGCTGTCTTTAGTTCCTGCTTGTTCTTGGGGCGTTTTGCCTTCAGTTTTGCCTGAGAAATCAAAACAAACCAATCAGAGAGATAGCAAAAACATTAGGTGTGGCCAAATCAACTATTTGGTACATTTTTAAAAAGAAAGAACGCACTGGTGAGCTCAGGAACACCAAAAGGCCCAGAAGACCACGGAAAACAACTGTGGTGGATGACAGAAGAATTCTTTCCCTGGTGAAGAAAAACTCCTTCACAATAGTTGGCCAGATCAAGAACACCCTCCAGGAGGCAGGCATATCTGTGTCAAAGACTTCACCAGAGTAAATACAGAGGGTTTACCACAAGATGTGAACAGGAAACAGGAAGACCAGATTAGAGTTTGCCAAAAACATCTAAAGAACCTGTACAGTTCTGGAACAACATCCTATGGACAGATGAGACAAAGATCAACTTGTACCAGAATGATGGGAAGAGAAGAGTATGGAGAAGGAAAGGAACTGTTCATGATCCGAAGCACACCACCTCATCTGTGAAGCATGTTATGGCATGAGCATGTATGGCTGCCGAGGGAACTGGTTCCTTTGTATTTATTGATGATGTGTCTGCTGACAAAAGCAGCAGGATGAATTCTGAAGTGTTTAGGGCTATATTATCTGCTCAGATTCAGCCAAATGCTTCAAAACTCATTGGACGGTGCTTCACAGTGCAGATGAACAATGACCTGAAGCATACTGCGAAAGCAACACAAGACTTTTTTAAGGCAAAGAAGTGGAAAGTTCTGCAATGCCCAAGTCAATCACCTGACCTAAATCCAACTGAGCAGCATTTCACTTGCAAAACTGAAGGCAACACGCCCCAAGAACAAGCAGGAACTAAAGGAAGCTGCAGTGCAGGCCTGGCAGAGCATCACCAGGGAAGAAACCCAGCATTTGGTGATGTCTATGGGTTCCAGACTTCAGGCAGTCATTGACTGCAAAGGATTTGCAACCAAGTATTGAAACTCACAATTTAATTCATGATTATGTTAGTTGGTCCAAATACTTTTGAGCCCCTAAAATTGATTGCACCATATATATAAATACTGCATATCAAAATAACAACAATATTAAGAGAGAGAAAAATAAACACAATGGAATATTTGAGAGGACTATCAGCAAGTGCCAGGAACTGAACATCACATCCCATGCCCCTGCCACTCACTAGCAATTCACAAAAAGGTTCAGACCCTTCCAGCATTACAGTAGTGTCAGAGGTGAACAGAGCCTTTGGAGTCTGATCTGTTTTTGAAGTGCATAGACGGGCTTAAAAAACACCTAGCCAATGACGCCAGCAGATTTGACATGAAGTGACATCATAGCATGAGAGATCGGGGTTCCATTCATGTTACGGTTTGCAGCCCCCTCCAGAATTACAATGAGTGAAAATGTATATTCATATCCAAAATATCTGAGATGTGAGTTTATAATTCAGATATGAAATATATTTCTCCTTACTTTCCAAATTCAGTTGTGTGTTAATAAGCTCGCCTTTCAGTTTTTACCAAGAAGAACCATTACATTTAAATTATGCATGTCCAATTGACACACTATCCTCAGGCAAAGCTAATACAAAGTGATTCCCAGTGCGAGGTAAACAAGTCATTCAATGTCTCTCTTCATTGCTTTAGCTTTGTTGCTTCATCCAAAGCAATGCAGATTGGTCCACTTATAAGGTCTTTGGCAATTCAAAACTAAAAGTGCCCATAGATTACAGAATCTGTTGCATGAAGGAAGGAGATTAACTCTCTCTTTATATTGTGGCAGGGTAAGTTCACCTGCCACTAAATATTTATTAAAGAAAACTCAAAACAGTTGGGGGTCTCTGCTCAGGGGCATAAACAACTGATTGGCTAAGCAAGGCAACTCTGGTCTTTTCTGTCTTTGGTTTTGGTCATTTGGATTGGTTGGCCAATCAATCAATTATCCTCTTGAAACAGCCATTAACAATCCCCTCCCCCCTTCATTCTCAAAGTACAAGTTACAGATATGGAGAGTTATATATGCCTCTTGCCAGTGCTCTGCCTAAGGTATAGTTTTTGTTGTGTATATTAATCTGTACCTGTTTCCTGCATACATTTGGAGGGTTATTCGACGTTTTCTTAAATACACCCTTATTTTTAATTCCTGTGTTCTTTGCTGTTCTTCGGATATCAATTCATGTATATAACAAAGTATCAATTAAATTAATATATTACATTTTCAACTTTAAATGACAGTACAAATTAAACAAATAAGTAGTCATTTGTACAATTGTGTAGCACCTGCATCCATATTGTCAAATGTGCTAAGTTACTATTGTACATTCTTCTTTTCCCTTTTAACTAATTTTATACAGTTCCCTTTCATCCTGCATTGCTCCATCATCGCTCAATTAGAAGTAATTACCTCACTCGTAAAGAAATGCACTTTGGACTAGGGCCAGTTAGCAAATTATCGACCCAATCTCTAATGCACTACTAGAGCAAAGGGTTCTGGAGCAGGTGGTGGGAAATCAGTTTTATCAGCATCTACCTCATAACCAGCTGTGCAAAACATTTGATTGCTGACTTAATCTAATATGGAGACCAACCCACTCAACGGTTTGTTGTATGTACTGTAACAATTTCCTAAAATTACAATAAAGAAAATATTTAAATTATTAAATATATATATATTCACCTTCCATTAATGAGTTTTAAAATATTATTGTGTTTGTCAGCTTCAGTGTTGTTTTCAACATGTATTTTCATTTAAATCTGTTTATTATATGCAGTTCAACAATAAAACATTAACCATGAATTATATGTATGTGTTGCTGAATTTCACTACACTGTTCTCACACACTGCAGTTTGTGTTCAATAGTTCAGGGCTAATCCTATATATGAACTTTTATGTTGACACCTGGTTTCTGAAGAGTGTAAAATCCCCTGTGCTTTGAATTTGTTTGCATATCAGGTTTTGTTAATTTGGCCCGTGCAGATGAGGTGGGGCAAAAGCAGTGTCCAATCTCTTATGGTATACCAGTGCACACAATTTGCCACTCTACCATCTGTTATTTTTTCATCTAACCCAGGGCGAGTTACATATTCATGAAATATGCAACAAATTGGTCGTTTCACTTTTTGTTTTGAGTAAAATGATTATAAATATCATAGATAAAAGTCAAAAATAGATCTGTTTATGTTATCCTATTTTATCACGTAACACAGGGATTTGCCTTCCTTCATAATCTGCCTGTGTTACAATAAAACATTATGTATTTATTATTTCATTTGTAAAATACTGGCACTATAAGTTCTTTGATGTAAGAATAAATGTTACTTCTTGTTTTGTTTGAATCCATTTAACTGTTCACTGTATCTATGTTCGTTTTGTAAAATAGACATCCCAAAATAGCCACCCAGTCTGATGAATTTCAGGCTAAGTGATCAAACACTGAAATCATAACCTGGAGTTCTTCACAGCTGGATGAAGGATGGTGTAAAATTGGATATCTATATTGTGCTTTACATAAATATATCAGAGAAAGCACTTTGCACCCTGCTGATAATTATGTGCAGGCTGAAATTACACGAGGCAGTAGAAAAATTAGTCAATAAAACTTAATGTCATTCTTTCCAGTGTTTTATTTTTTTATTTTTATTTTTTTCCATTTAACAATGAGTAGCTGTTTGCCTGATTTTAATCTGCATACATTTGGGATAGGGAGGCACTTCAGAATCATCTTTTAATGGCGTTGCAATTTATAGACAGTAACTAATTTCAAACTTCATAGCACCCTGATTTTATGATTATTTCATATCATTTAAATGCAAATGTACTTCCTCTGAAGGAAAACAACAGAAGCCGTTGAGTGGCAACATATTATATAAATGCAAGTTTAAAACACGGCTGGAATTCTAAACGTCTCATAGAGTTTGACTTGCAGGTCATAAGAAAGAGATCGTTCGTCTAAATACAATTTACATCCAATTTCCTCTTTCGTTTTGTTGACCAGTTCTGTCATTTTAATAAGACTTATTCTGCAAAAATCAGTTTTCATTTTCAATCTCCTGCTTCTGATAAATGTGGATGTCTAGTTTGATACAAAGTAAGTGTGGGGTTGAATTTCTAAATTAAATAAATACACTTGCAGAAATCCAAATGAGTACCATTACCACAGAAGGGGAATTAATCATATAAAACAGAACAAAAACACATTGTTAAAAACACAAAAATGACAAATACCAATACGCAGTTTTAACCTCCCATCAACATATATTTAGACCTAAGTTCAATATTAATATATATATATATATATATATATATATATATATAATAATTTTGTTGAAGGTTTGCAATTAAAGAAAACTTAAGATATAGGTGTTGGTTTTCACTTCTGACTAGAGTTGCACATTTTCCAGGATTGGTTGGAGTCTCTACGAGTTAAAGATTAATCTGGGAGCACCTCAGTAGGTAAATTAGTAATCCAACAGCTATTGGTAATTTATTTAGATTTATCCTGTGATTAGCGTCTTTAACCTTTAATTTGAAACGTACTGTAGTGATTTGGAACTGTGGAGAATAGTATTTTGTCTGTGTTTTAAGGGGTGGTGCAGATCGTTTGAGGATCTGATATGGAAATTGAGGGGGCTTCTGAGGTCAGGTTAAAGGCAAAATGTTGACCACTCACCACAAGATTATCTGTTCAGATAGTTATTATTTTTCTAAGATTATATTTTTTCCATTTCAAATCGAAAGACAGCCATTACCTAATGGGAAGACCCTTCTGACCTGCCAATCATTGAAAGCATGTACCAAAGCTGCCCAACAGGGGCCCTGCTGGCAGGAGGAAGACACACCCCCGGCGTCTGTGAAAAGTCTTCTCCTGACTGCAGCTCCCTGCCATTTCTTCTTTCACCTGCCTGTGATTGTACTTATTGTGTTTCGCTTGCGATCGCTTTAAAGTTTTGAGAAGTGTGCTCACCTGCTCTTCGGAGTTCGGTTTTATTTTTTATTTTATTTTTGTTATCCTAATTTTTTGTCTCTTCGGATTATTATTATTGCTTCTCTTCGGAGGTAAGTGTGCAGTGGGAGTCTCAATCAGAGAGGGCTTCGGTCCCTTCACTGAGATCTGTTGCACGATTTACCTCCTGTACCATTCATTCTTCTTTTACAGATTCGAGTGGCGTAAGGAGAGGAAAGAGGAAGGAGACCACTCCACTGGAGCAGCCTCCCCGTGGTTGGTTGGCTGACCGTCCCGCTCTATTCCTCCGGATTGTTGCGACCTCTGTCGGCAGACTTTTAACTTTTAGAACGGCGCTCGACAAACCAATCCTGTCGACCTTGACCACCACATCGACTTCGACCTACCTTGTTGATCCCTTGACCCTTCTGTCGATATCGACCAACTCTATCGAACCCTCGACCTCTCTGTGAACATTGATCATGGAATTCCACCCCTTGTTCATCCCTTGTTGACCTTGACCGACCGTGTCGACTGCTCAACCACATCCGTCGACCTTTGTGCCCTATCAACCTCTGGACGAAGTCAACACATCGACCTGCTCTTAACCTCTTGACGCCCGTGTCAATCTCTCGGACTTTGACGTCGACAACCTCGAAATAAACATCGAGGGGGACAGTATCAGAGTGGAGGAATTCGGCGAAGTCCACCTGCCGTAAGAGCTGTCAATTTATTTAGAGGATCTGGATGTAGACAACTTGGAGACAGATCTTCTAACCAGGATGAATCTGAAGGGTGCATTCCACTGCTGTTCCGGGTGCCAGGGCAAGCTGCCCTCGAACAATGGACATGATCAATGCGTGTGCTGTCTGGGTGAGGAGCATGCCCAGAACGAACTGACGGGAGAAGGGGGCTGTGTACACTGCACACCATTTACAGAGGCCACGCGCCATGCGCTTCTGTGGGCTCGGCTCCCCCCTGCGAGTGTCTCTCCGTGAAGGCAGAACAGGCAGCGCTCATCTTCCTCACGAGCTTCACCAGCAAGAGTGCAGTTTATCTCCCCCTCTCCGCCTTCTGACAGGCACTCTCCCAGGAGGAGAGCACGCTCCCCCAGATGAAGGCCTGCTTCAGATCATCTAGACGCAGCCTGAGCAGCGCCGCAGAAGCCAGCTGCAGGCGAGAGGGAAAAACAGGCTCTCTGGCTGGAAGCCTAAGGGCATGGCAGACACCCAACAGCCCCCTGCGAAGCCGCAGGACTGTCCCTGAAGGGACACGGCCGCCATCACCACCCCCACCCCCTCCAACAGTCCAACCGGACTCAACCAATGGCAAGCCTGCACCCAGGACTCCTGGGTGCGAATGACAATGACCCACGGATACGCCCTCCAATTCCATTCTGGCCCCCTCAGGGGGGTGCTGACCACTACTGTCGGATATCCCGAAAGGGTTCAAGCTCTCTCTCAGGAGATCACTTTGATGCGATACGACTGGTGGTTGACGAAGAATCTCGAGCAGGCTTCTAACTCGGGGTACTTCCTGGTAGAGGTCTTCATGGGTCCAAAAATGTGTGCCCGAACCCGAAGAGACCCGGAAATGTGCTACCCGGACCCGACTCGGACCCGTCTATTATTTGAAATCTGGACCTGGACCTGGCCGGGACACGCAGACCCGATTGAACCCGATCAGCACAGATACCACAGCTAATCGCTATTAACAAGTTAATTTACAAGTTGTGAAAACTTTGTCTTACCTAATGTAACGTTAGTAGCTTCTCTCCTGTATCAGACCATGACACACACAGTCCATCCTCCTCGCCAGGACAGCTGGTAAAATGACATCCATGTTGTTTTTTTGAATCTGTATAATACATAACTTGAACTATAATAACGATGCTGGTTCAGTGCCACGGCGCTGATGTTAACATTACTAATGTTCTATCATTGTGCTCTGAGATGCATCTGTCATAGATTTAGATACAAAGTGAACGAACTCCAACTACGATATCTCAAAAATCGCGCCGACGCCAATAATGCACTCACCGATATATGTCTCATGTCAATCACCGATATATGTCTCATGTCAATCACCAATATGGTGGAAAAAGTCCCGCCTTCTAAATTAAAAGAGCCAATCGTCAATTGGTAAAGTCGTCGCGTCACTCAGGTATTACACACAATGTTAAACAGACCCGGGACCCGAAGTACAAGAATGGGCCCCGACCTGGACTCTCAAAAAATGCTTGCCTACCTGTCCAGAGACAGAATCGAGTAATTGGAGAAATGCCTGGCGTCATTCAGAAGGGCATCGACTCTCCAGCTGGTCAATTTTCAAAAACTGTTGGGGTTGATAGCGGCCGACTCGAATATTCATCCCTTGGGCCATGCGCCCAATGCAATGCTGGGTAAATGCCCACAATCTACACCCAGTGACACCACCCACTGACAGTGACTTCAACGTGCTAGCAGGCACTGTCCTGGTTGAGAAATCGGAAAACAATCTGCGCTTCGGCTCCCCCAGGAAGTCTGGAATGCTGCACACATCAATATACAGAAGCTGCAAGCAGTGCAACTGGTGCTGCACCACTTTTGCCATGGTCTGGCAGGCAGACATGTGCTGGTTCAGACGGACAACACATCAGTGCTGGCCTACATCAACCACCAGGGAGGCCTATACTCTCCCAATCTACATTGTGTGGGGTGCAGACTTCTCCTGTGGGCGCAAGACAATCTCCGCTCCATACGGGCAATATACCTGCCGGTCGTGTCCAATACAGCAGCGGACATTCAGGGGAGGTCCGGACAGCGTGGAGACTGAATCCTCAGGTGGTGGAGCAGATCTGGAACAGGCTGGGACGAGCTTGGGTCGACCTCTTCGCTACACAGGCGACGACCCACTGTCCTCTGTGGTTCTCCCTGGAGACGGGAGGCGCCCCCCTGGATGTGGACGCCTTTGCTCACTCATGGCCACAGGAACTGCTGTATGCCTTCCCCCCACTGACACTTCTTCCACTGACACTGGAGAAGATTCACCAGGAAGGAGCTCAAGTTCTCATGATTGCCCCCCGGTGGCTGGGACAATTATGGTTCATGACGCTGGCACAGATGATCGGCGCGGATCCATGGCAGCTTCCGCTTTGACGGGACGACGAGCCAAGCAGAGGGATTGCTGTTGCAACTCAACCCAGTGCAGCTGCAGTTGTGGGTTTGGCCTGCAACAGCTGCTTGAAGATGGGAAATCTGCATCCACGCTGAAAGTTTATCTGGCTGCAATCTCAGCATGCCATGATAAAATTGACAATGTCTCGCCAGGAGCCCATTTCCTGGCAATCCAGTTTCTGAAGGGTGTGAGATGCTTGAGACCACCGATAAAGGACACAATTCTAGCCTGGGACTTGGAATTAGTGCTGAAAGGACTGAGCAGTGCTCCCTTTGATCCCATCTCCACAACGGACCTCTCGCTCCAAGTGGCCTTCCTTGTAGCGATAACGTCAGCAAGGAGAATTAATGAAATTCACGCCTTGTCTGTGGATAAAGCTTTGTTTGTGGATCTTCTCGGGAAGCAGGATGAACCTGGCCTTCCTGCCCAAGGTCGTGTCAGCGTTCCATATAAACCAACCTATTGTCCTGGAGTCTTTTCATCCCCCTCCACACACATTGGACGAGGACCACAGACTACACACACTTTGCCTTGTCCGGGCCTTGAGGTGCTATATGCGGAGGACTGCACAGAGCCGCAAATCTGACCAGCTATTTGTCTGCTACGGTTCCACCACCAGAGGGAGAGTGGTTTCAAAACAGCAACTGGTGCAGTGGTTGGCGGATGTGATCCGGCTCACCTAGGAGACTGCTAATGTTCCCATGCCTGAACACATCTCAGCGCACTCAACAAAGGGACAAGCCACGTCATGGGCTCTTTTTCACGGTGCCACACTTTTTCTCTGTGCAATGTTGCGACCTGGTCTGGTCAACAGACCTTCACAAGGTCACAACGTGGTGGACTGGCTGCACCCAAGCTTGGGCTCCCAGGTACTTCAAACTGCTAGCCCTCAGGCACCGTGAGGCTCTGCTGTCCTTGTCATTGTGGGTTTAGGCTTAGTCAGGTGTCAGGACTCGCAAACAGCTTGGGTATGGTCTTCCCATTAGGTAATGGCTGTCTTTCGATTTGAAAGGGAACGATAGGTTATTATCATAACCCTGGTTCCCTGAGAAAGAAAGACAGCCATTACTCTCCAGGGGTCACTCGAGCAGACAACCTTCCTGATGAAGAAATGACAGGGGGCTGCAATCAGGTGGAGACTTTTCACAGATGCTGTGGGTGGGCCAGCAGGGCCCCTATTGGGCAGCTTTGGTACATGCTTTCAATGATTGGCAGGTAAGAAGGCTCTTCCTATTAGGTAATGGCTGTCCTTCTCTTTCAGGGAACCGGGGTTATGATAATAACCTGTCATTTCCAATCCTAACTGTATCCGCTACGTTGTGCAAGTTTGCCTTTAACAGCTTCTTTATTTATGTTTTTATTTATTTAATCCACCCAATGTGCATTGCACAAACCTCATACACTGGATGTGTTGGCTTGCAAGTTATGCAACCATATATGCCTGTAACAATATTCCATAAATATCATCCAGACATCTCCATGCTTTACCTATTCGTATAAATATTAATAATTGCAATTATACTGTTTGTTAAGCTATAGCCGCTTTGTCAGCAGTGTCACTCGATGCAGTGTTCATCTCTTAAACGTTGCATTCAGTCCATATAGAGAAAGATGCATCAATTATTGAAAACCTGATATGTCCGAACTTCGATTACAAAATGCAACATTAGATACACATTAGATGCACATTAGATACACATTAAATCCGCAGTGAGTGCGTTACTGCACGGCTTCTAGGGTACAGATACACTGTAAGAGGAGACTTACATGGATTTCTAGGCGCTATCTGGATGTAAGTGACAGTGATGCTCAACTTGTGAACTGCTGTAATGCTGATGTATTTTAACAATATGTAGCTAACCTAATATACACGGATACTGGCCGGCATTACCTTTGCCCTTCTGTAAGGTATACCCGTCAGGAATAAGCTGTTTCTCACGGGTGAGCGCATTTTCTAATTTTAAAATGGAAAGGAACACAGCCCACCTTTCTGTTACGTGTAAAACCTTAAACTAATAATGCCAAATGTGTCATGCATGGAAACATCCCCCTTATATATGATATACTAGGCTGAATATACATAACGTTGTAGTGAGTACAAGTGAGGTTTAATGTTTACTCGATGGTAGGCACTACTCCCACGAAAGATGTGTTAAGAAGGAAACCATTTTTAAGACATCAAATAGTGTTCAGAGCAACGAACACAGCAACAGCAGAATAAACAAGCGACTGAATTAAACAAATAAGCCATGGAAAAATACGTTAAAAACATAATCGAAACAGACACATTGCTGAACAAAATATAATATAAAATGACATTCATTAACGACATATTTCCTCTCTGTGCACGAACAATAGGCAACATTTCGTTTGTGTGATGTCGGGCCCAACATGTCATTTGTTCCCCGCACTGCACACTGTATTGCAGTCACTGCAGCAATGAGCAGTTATTTCACTGGACACAGAGCCGCGGAGGCTGTGAATGACCCACCCGCTAATAGCAAACCACAAACCTGTTCATCATAGCGGTTACATTTATTATTAGAAGAAAGTGGCATCTTACTAAAAATGAAGCCGGAACTGAGTACAGGTCTGTAGTTTTCTATTAGCAGGTGGGTCAAAGTTTGGATTTAATCCGGCCCTTTAACCAGCCGCTAATAGTAAAGTACATAACTGTACATCATGGGATTTAGGCCTACATTAAAAATTAGAAGAAAGTAGCATCTAACTAAACATGAAAGCGCGGCTGAGTACAGTGTGTAGTGTTGTAGTAGCAGCTGTGTGAAAATTGTGATTTATTCCCTCGCGTTGTGCAAGAAAAGAGCTGCGAGAAGGTCATTTTGCGGTGCAAATCGTGTCAGATTTAATACCATGATACTTTAGCAGCGGGATATCCATTCGCAGACATACGCTAATGCTTCTGCGAGCGACTCACAGTGCAAATATTGTTGATCCTGCCCTAACATACACTTCTCTGACCACCTAATTAGCATTGCTTAAGGATCAGACTAGGCTTATAATTGGTAAATTCTTTCCCTAAAGAGAAGTGAACACCTGAGCTCTGTCACAGAGTCACAGAAAGTGCCTAAGCTCCATAATTATTGTTCATTATTATTATTATTATTATTATTATTATTATTATTATTATTATTATTATTATTATTATTGAGTTGAGTTTTCACTGTTTGACTATTCTATTTTTCACTCTTGATTTTCATTTGATTATTGTGTGAATGTATTAATCACTTTTTACATTGAACTAATCACCAAATGGACACACCAATCCCCCAATCAGGGAAGTGCCCATGCCCTCAGTCATTCGGTCATCATTTCAGCTGCACTCCTCTACCTCAAGTTTCAGAGGACCCAGCTGGCTGTTGTGGGATGGCAGCTGAAGTGGTGATGACCAGAAGTCGGCTTGGGAAAGGCACCTACCCCGCTAGTATTTGCATAGAATTCTTGCTCTGTGTATCGAAAATAAACAAACATTCACTTACCTGCTTGTCTTTGTCTTTGGTGGTTGTCTGAACCTGGATGTGAGATCCGGGTGTGAACCTGGGTGGGGAGCTGGAGGGTGTGAGAGGTTTCCCTCCTCACTAAAAGAAAGGGGTGGTATAGTCGGGAGGGAAGTGTCATTGTCACAATTCAAATAACTAAACATTAGAAACAGTTTTATGTTACTATATATATAACAAGAACACTATATATTTTACATTATTCATTCTGTGTATTCTCATTCTGATCTTCAGATTCCATGGTGTTATGTAATTTCCCCCAGGTAAGTGTAATACGTATTTATTTTCAATACAAGAATAGAATAATATTTGTTTAAACATGTCTTTGAAGATATGATTGCAGAATTTAGTGAAGGCAGCATTTGTACTGTACCTGCTTCCATGACACACATAATTGTATAAATATGGACTAGAATGATCATTTGCAGATCGGTGGAGTCTCCGATTTTCATGCAGGAACTTTTGCAAAGGAAATCATTGTGGAGCCATTCTTCCAGATCCTTAATTCCTGGTCTGTGAAGCTGATTTTCATGCCCCACACTTGTTTTCCTCCATTCGTGAGTTGAATGGCCTAGTTTTCCACAGGAAAAGCAAGATAAAGAGAAAACGGTGCTCGTTTGCCACATGGTTTGTATTAAAGAGAGTGGAGGACTCCTGAACTGCTGAGTCACAATCTCCCCAGTTATTTCCAAACGACATCTCCTGCCAAAAAAAGTGCCAGGCTACATTGCTGTATGATGCCTATAGCCCTTTTTTACCCTTTACTGCCAGAGTGAATTGTTTTATATCCCAAAGCAACTGTATTAGATGGAACCTGTCTGCTAAAACACTGTAGTCTTTGAAATGGTTATTTGCATGGATGTGTTCCTTCCCTGCCCTGGGCACTTTTGTAGTCAACAGTGCACTGCTTAAATTCCTACTTAACAGTCTCAACACGAGCAGTTCTGTCAATTCCTTTGCAAAATAAATTCCAAAAAGGCAGGGTAGTACGTGGGCAGATGATTGATAATATTATTGTTTAATCTGAGAGAGGTTTGTGATTCTGTTTGTTTTCAGTACATGAAATTCACTCCATGTTTCAGAGACTCAAATGTTAAGAAAGGTGTAGTGTGAATCTTTGCATTTACCTTGAATACCATTAATTTCTACTTTCCTAAAAAAAGCTATTTTATTTTAAAATAAACTGCTGACAATATGTCCTCACAATACACACAACACTCTCTACCAAACACAGTTAATACACCACCCACACCTCTGAGACGTGGGGCATTTGGCTCTGGGCAGATGTGTATTACCATTTGTGGCTTGGAATCCACAGGAAGAGTAACATGGACTTCAGAGACCTAAGCTCCCAAAAGCTGGCTAATCTAGCATTTTCTATTAAATGATTTCTATCTATCTAGGAAAGATCCAGGTTTTGAAAGGCTTCCAAAAAATCATTTCTTGCTATTGTGATTCACAGCTTCCACCTTACAATCACTTAATTGTTTCCAGATGTTTGTGTTCTGGTGTTGTCGTCATATAGCACTACAGCCTGCCTACACATGTGCTGTCCAGCCTTGTTCAGTTGCCCAACTGTCAGTCATGCATGTAAGATTAAGTGACACAACCCAATACACAAATACAAAAGAGGGGCTTGAATTTATTAGGGCATCATCCACAATTTACATCTTGAACTTCCTAAATAGACAAGCAAAGCAAGGACCACTCTGGATACCAGCTGATCTTCAGAGTATTGTATTACATCAATGTAATAGTGTGTGGAAACCTGTCCCTGAAGTGTGTTTTTTTAAGTGTTTTTGTTTCCTTGTACTTAAAACCAGTTTCCAAATAGAATGGCTCTGGCAGTTGAGCTTCATTGTATAAAGTAGAAACATACATAAACTTCAAATGTTTCCATGAAACGGTGTGGATGAGCTTTCATACATTTGTCATCACTAGCTTTAGGACACTGTTTATTCCTCACAGAAAGGGCTAGTACTGATTGGAGAGTTCAAGGCTGAATATGTAATTATCTTCCAATACAAAATTCAAATGCCATGTTGATGAGGATTTCTTTTTTATCTTAAACTACCAAATGTGACATTTGGCATTTTACATTTTTCCTATGGGTTTGAGATTCTTCTCAAACAATCTGAAATATATTTGTGTAGCCTGTGCAGCTTTTAAATGTATTTTTAATATTATAAAATCTTCACAGCTTGTGAGATACAACATTAAAACAAAAACTCCCTGATGCAGACTTCAAAGCCTTCTCCAAATTCTACCAAATCAGCTCAAGTGGAGACATGACATATTGTTTATCTCTACAGTAAGAATTAGAATGTGGTTTTAAAAAAGTGCTTAGTTCACAAACAAATGTATTATTTATGCTGGAAGTCTTAAATTACTTATCAAAATACGTTGTTAATTATGTGCACCATGTTGTAGCTTTGCCATCAGCTTATCAGACATGCAGCACTGTGCATGTTAAAATAATGAAGCTGAGAGGCCAAGCTGAGAGCAATCTAGCTCTTCTGTACAAATTTAAATTCATTATGATTTGTGATAAACAATTGAACTACCAGCTTCATGTAGGTACTCTTAGGAATATAACAAAGGGGTGCAGACTTTCTATAGGCACTGTAGTTAAAAAAGCAGAAAAGCTAACGCTAAAAGAAATCATACATTCGATTTTTCTTTTTTTCATGTATATGGGCCTACCTTACACCCAAACATTATTGTGCTCGCCAACAACAAATTCCCACATTTGTCACTTGATAGTGGATTTCTATTTTCTCGTTTATGATCTACTCAGTGGAAAGCCTCCTTGAAATAGTGAGGTTGAAATATACTTGACAAACCTCAGCCTCAGTCTTTGTTATTTAATAAATGTATTCCCAACATTGATTGTGATTTAAAGACAATCACGTATATGTGGTAAAATTTCAGTGCTCCCAGATGAAGTCAGGTGCCTGACACTACAGGTGACAATGCAATATCAGGCTGGAGAAAGCCATACTACACACATATTTAAAACAATATACTTTCTCTTTTGAGCTGGGGTGGGACATTATTCTGAGACACTAAATGTTCTTGATAATCATTTGAGGCTTTGACCCTGGTTTTATCTCACTAAAGCCAAGTGCACACCATATGTGACAGATGTGCTCATACTTGATGAGCTGAAGAGGTGTAAATGCAATCAATTCTTTTTTAATCGACTATAAAATGCAAATGTGTTCCACTTTGATACTCACAAGATCCATTGTCAAGCCAACCGAAGCGTTACACAATGCCAATTAAAGATGGTTGCATATTTTAAAGCAGACCTATGAATGGTTCCCAAAATTAAATATATTATTTATTTTTTAATCTAAACTTAAAGTTTCAGTGGATTTTCAAATGAGTTGTGGTATTGCTCAAGATGGTGTCACCAGATTACTATTACCACAGAATTCATATTAGATTAGGCCATTTAATCAGAGAGACCTAGGTTAATTTTGCATTAAAATGAATTCAAAAGAATTTAATTGGATTGAACTGAATCCACCAAATGTATGTTTATTTAACATGAAAAGTACCCTACTGAAAGCATTACATACTCATTATTATCTGCTTTTTTGAGAAATGGCATGTTTTGATATAGCCTACTCTCTGAAATAACATCTTGTTTAATAACTGTTTTTTTGTTTGTTTTTTACGATGATCTGTGCTCACATTTTTTGAGATTGTGTGACTTTTCCTGCATCAATTTGAATATTGAGTTTACGCTTTGTACAGGTTGTTAATCTTCATTTAAAGAACTACAAAATTACATAAGATAAACAATCTATTAAAGTCATTCGAGCTTGTTCAGGATATTCCTCATAAAACAGATAATATCACCTGTGGAAAGTCAGATCTCACTCACAAGCTGCAACACCTGGTAACTTTCTGTAGTTAGGTTGATAGATACCTTCTTCATCATTATGATTCTAATATTTTTTTGAGAACCTTGTAACCACAGACTATTTTTTAAGATATTTTAAGATTCAGGCAGTCAAGCAAAAATCACAAATAAAGCTAACATAAAAGGTACTCAAGTTAAATTAAATTAAAATGTAGTAACAAAAATGTTTAAATAACAGCAAACCCAAATTCAGCATGTTCTTTCTTGTCCTACAGTCCCTGCCATGGAGAATTAATGTTGAATGCTATATGGAGAAGTTTAACAACAGGAAATAAAACCAATTTTATTCTCACTGGCTTGATATTTATTAAACACCCTTCATCCCTTTATTAACACTTGATGTATTACAATCAATAACTGTAACTGTAATTTTCATTCTTTCATTACCATTAGTCCTATGCCCCGCATCGTCTTAAATAGTAAACATTTAAATCAGAGCTTACGTGTAAAGTCAAATGATTTGAATATCAGAGGACCTGCTGTTTGATGTATTGCCAGCTGTGTTTGCAGAACGTAGATGCAAGCCTTCTTCCTCCCTGTCATGATGACAGATAGGCACTTTGCTCTATTACCAGGCACACTTATCTAACAAAACAGTGTCAGGAAGAAAGTCAAATCAAATACCAAACAAAAACAAGGGCCAGGCTGAATTACACATGGCCAGAATACAGCAGCACCTGTCCATCAGTTTTAATGCTTTTTCCTTTTGAAAGGAAACCCTGCTGAGAAATAACAGACTTCAGCATTGCACCGTGTGGGGATTTTGTTGTCCAATAAACAAAGAAAAAGAAAAAGAAGAAACTCAACACTGAAAGAGTATATACCAATAGAGATATAGATGGATGGATGGATGTGTATTTCGAGATTTGAATTACAAAATAACAAACAAACTTTATTATGATATTAATTTTATAAATATTTAATAATATTAATGAGTAGTATGAATCTGTAATTATTTCCTGCTTTGTATATCAATTAAAGTGATTTAAAGTAATGGAGATACAGAAACTTGAGAAGGTCTCTCTGATATACCATTTCAAAGCACATTAATCATGTTATCTGAATATGACTGTAATAAAACCGCAATGTGCGCCTTGCTGAATTTTTGTCTATGAGTTTTCAGTGACAAAACAAAAGTATCTGCTTATCATAAAAAAGCTTCACGGGTCACTTCAACCGTATTGAAATTTGGCTGTATAATAATGTATTTTTATAATTATTCATAATAATAATAAATGTATGTATTTATTGTATTAGTTGAATACAAGTTTTAATAATTATTGAAACATTATTGATATGAAATTACGGTTGAAATCTAGACTGGGAATTAAAACGTGCCAATGTTTGTTTGTTTTTATTCCACTATCTGACCCAAAATGAAGTGATTAAATAAGTATTGATAATATTGCCAATATATTTACTGTGGCTGCAGATGTATTATAATGTATTTATTTAATGTAATTGTTAAAATATTTCTTAAGACTCACTCACATATCATATATGCAAGATGAAACTACAGCAAAAATAAAGTTAAACTTAAAACATCTATAATTTCCTCAA
This sequence comes from Amia ocellicauda, assembly GCF_036373705.1. Classification (NCBI taxonomy): domain Eukaryota; kingdom Metazoa; phylum Chordata; class Actinopteri; order Amiiformes; family Amiidae; genus Amia; species Amia ocellicauda. Next base: position 16,512,236 of record NC_089862.1, on the reverse strand, counting down.
ACATAACTAGGAGAACAGCTTTGGAGAGAGAGGAAAGACCAATGGTAGTCTTTCATGGTTTAAAAAAACATGCAGACTGGACTTTTCTTTTATAGAGTGAAATGAATGTCCCCTTGAGACTACACATCAACATCACAGAGACATTAATTTCAGAACCAGGCTCTGGGTAATAAAATCATCTGTGGGTCAACATACACAAACGTCGGTCTAATAGATTTCCACCATGAGGCTTGAATTCAGTCCGTATATTTAAAGTAAAACATTTGATGTGATGGTGCTTTGGTATAAGAAAGATTTAGAGAGCAAGGACTGAGCCAACATTTAGCAGGCAGCAATACAGCACAGACTGTAAAAGGCCCAGTTTGGGGAGGTGCCAGTTTTTGATTATCAGTCTTATTCAGTATGGCAAAACTCTTTCTACAGAGGTACAATCCTGACTGAATACAGGTTTAAATACATTGTTTTTACTACAGCTGTTATTTATGTATGTATTTATGTATTACAGAGTACTTTTGTGTGAGATCATTTCTCAGGCATTAAACTTTTTATTTGCAACAGCTGTGTGACCAAAAAAATGCATCTTTCATTGGTTTGCCTGCAATTTAGTCTAATTTCAATACTGAATCAAATTTGATGCCAGTACCAAATTGTAGATGTCTCACTTGATGTCAGTTTCCTGTTTTTCGTTATTTTTCGTGTTATCAAGCATGGTCTTTGGAAGAGGGTCAAAGTTTGGATTTTAGGATTTTGGATTACAGGGTTTAATTCTCCTCTCCATCCATCCATCTCCAAGTGTTTGCACATGTGGTGGCATGGAGTTACTCTGAGAAGATCTGGATCCTCTTCAATTCTCCATATCAGTGAACTGACCTGCACATTATGGTACTTAAAATTTCACACAACCTCAGACCACGACCAGAGCAATATAGAAACCAAAGCAACACAGAAAGCAACGCACTACATATGCAGTTTACAGATCCACCTTGTATACTGTGATGCACCAGCATGTATGTTGATATGCAATTGCTCAGCATCCTGTGGTTTGTATAAAATTGCACTTAACCTTCATGTTACATCCAGGGTGGTTCAATACTGATGATTAAAGCGCACTGAAATTGGATTCATGAATACATGCAAACAAATGGCAATATAATTTTCAAGGGGTTGGTTAAGAATGCAGGACATTTATTCTTGGCCTTGAATTAGGATGTGGATGGATGTGACAAAGCGTTAAGCTGAAATCTGTAGCTGCCAATTTCTGTCTGTGAATCGTTCAGTGACTCAACACTCAGCTCAACATGAAGGAACACAGACCTGGACTAGTCACAGACAGAGCTCCATCTTTGCAAAAATGTACCATCCTTCATGTTGCCAGAACCCTAAATATTCCTTGTGCCACTCCATAATGGGAAAGAGACAGTCAGAAGACAATTATTTTAAGCATTACACCCCTCAATGAAGAGTAAAACTGTGATATTCTTGATTAGTTGCTTTGGCCTCAATCATCATCTTCACTGTGGTGTTGAAGAGTGGTGTGGCTTTAACTTTATTTATCTTTATTTCTCCACACAATGTCCTAACCAGTTCAACTGCAAAACTCAAAAACGTCTCCTCAATGGCTTGAAACATCTTGGCCTGTGCAGACTATTAGCACCCCTCTAATTTGAGGCTGTTCAGAGATAGACAAGATACTGTTTATTATAATGACACTTGCTGAAGCATGTTGACGCTGTTTAAGGTTATGTGCATTGTTGCTTTGGCTAAATAACAGTGTGCATAGCAGTGCTGTAGTCGAGACCACCATATCCAAGTCTGAGTCAAGACTGAGTCCTCAAGGGTCCGAGTCGAGACCTCGAGAACAAGCCAATATGTGAATAGTATAATTGAGAATAATTACTACTTCGATTATTAATAATAGTAAGAAACATCACCACTACATAATACTAAATTAAAAATCCACATCCTTATTCCACATTATTTATATTTGATCAGATAGATACAGTACTGTGCAAAAGTTTTAGGCAGGTGTGAAAAAATGCTGTGAAGTAAGAATGCTTTCACAAATAGACATGTTGATAGATTATATTTATAAATTAACTAAATGGAAAGTGAGTGAACAGAAGAAAAATCAAAATCAAATCCATATTTTCTGTGACCACCCTTTGCCTTCAAAACAGCATTACATTCCAAAAAGACAGCAGCATTATAAGCACCTACATTATGTGTGTTTTGTATATGGACAAATTGCAATAGCAAGCAGTTCTTAATACTGTCAAATACTGGCTCCAATATTGACATTAAATACTGACCCATGTTTGCATTAATAGTACAGTACTTTCCACCCATATAAGGTGTAATACAGAACTTCAGTTATTTAATACAGATCTCTACCCTGCAGCATCAAGGCTGGTCAAAAGTAGTCAAAACTGAACATTAGAGGCAATACAAAGGAAATAGAACAGCATAACATACATTTGCACCGTGTTTAAAGTGTTTTCATGTTATATAACTTGTTAATTGTGAAATAAGACGTTTTATTAAATGTTCTGATATTAGGCAGTGGGGTGGGGGGCGGTTTCCTGACAGTCTCTCGATGTAGGGGGTGGGACAGACATATTGGCTAATTGTTTCCCTTGTTTCATTTTCATGAGTATAGCAATTGTATGTATATTCAATGAATGTGTGCGGCTGGTGGAGTGACGTCAGAGCTCTTTCTGGGGGACTGTAATGATAAAATATAGGGCACTTGCACAAACTCTGAAGGCCTACACCGGGTAAAGGTATTTCCGGTGAGGACTGGTGGGAATTTTCTCTCTCCCTTTGTCATTAAAAGAAAAAACGTCCTGACAGGGTATAGTATTACCCCAATGGGCTATGATGATGGCAAATACAACAAGTGCGAGCAGAGTGTAACAGTAAAAACGTAATATTTTTAAGTGTTTTTTATTGGATTTTATTTTGCCCTCCCTGTTTTTTAACAGTATGCATTCCACTCTACTTTAACCGCTGAGTTACCATTTATTTTTTGTATTTTGCTGCGAACCAACAAAATATATACATGACCCATAAGCACATACAACCCAGTACAAATGGCATTATGTGGATACTATGGGATGCTAGTGGTAATGGTTTATGGAAGAAAATATTGTATTAATAGTAATAATTACTATTAATAATTATTAATATATGTATTATTCATCAGATGTGCAATGTACTTTGCTTAGTCAATGATAACTATATTGTTATTCAGTGTAGCTATGAATTTCACGTTTACAACTGAACAACCGAATGAAGCCTAATGATTTCATTAAAGCGTGATCTAGACACGGAATTCGAGGAGAGCTGGGAAACTTTAACCAAATGAAATGGAGCAGGAACATAACTCTACTATGGCTGTTATTCTTTATTTTCTAGTTCAAAGCACGTGTTTTTTATTGTGAGATGCTGAGTTTTCATAGCGCAGTGTCTGTCTCTATATGGTACAAAGCCGCACTAAAATCTTGTCTGCACTGGTGTACTAATGTTGGCTTGTCACTGTTCTTGAAAAAAGAAAACCAAGCTCAAATGCTCATTATATTTACAAACAAGAAGGCACTCTGCTGTGCACTGTTTTGTGTACAAATTAGTCACCAGCATCTTTTTTTTTTTTTCACAAATCCGAATGATGTGATAATAACCTTTCTGAGGCAAGGCATGTGGCTGCACATTTCAGAGATGTGTCATTTGTGTGTCACATTAATTTCTACACAAAGCCAAACCAACCAGAAAACAATGGCTTGGAATCTGAGCCCTTGATTAGAATGAATTGTGCTTTGAAGACTAGTATATAGGAAGGCTATATTTGGCAACAGAGGTCATACAGCTACAGGTGCAGATAAGAGCTGCTGGTCTTGTGCTCTGATGGGAGTCTACACTGTGCAAAGACTACGATATCTTCATACCTGCTGGATTGCACAACATCCTGCTTGTAATAAAGAGGAAGTCTTCTGTTAGCGTCTTTGCAGTCAATGTTTTTACACAAACAAACACATGCATAGTCCTTACTAGCCACTGAGGGTCTCCATTTCCTGTAGGTTAGGTTGCCCCAATCTGATGAGAACCGTTACACTTTGAATTGTTCCATGTGGTCAGAAAAGCAGAAGGGATAAAGGTAGACTTTGCCTACTTGCAATTTGGGGGCCACTGCATTATACTGTGATGCATCTTGTGTTGTGGGGCAGTTTGTAATCTTTTTAGGATCTTGTAAATGTATGAGGTCCTATAAATACGTGACCTTTACAGGTCGTTGTACTGAGTATAACTTGTCAGCTTCATTTGCTGATTTCTTTTAGCCTTAATCATAAGATGTTCTTTGTGGGTTGTAACGTTTCTAATATGCTTTTACACTGGTCTTTTATAACATTTCAAGCTTCCTTGAGATTGTATGTACAATAAAGAAGCATTTAATTAAATAAGAACTGATTGGATAATATCCTTCATATTGCCAATGTTACTGAAACACAGTAATTACCACATTTTATAGTGCAATGTTCTCTCAAAGGAAAGTGTCAGTTATGATAATTATTTTAATTTATGAAAAGCAATAATGCATACAATACTGACAGCCAGGTCTTTCTCCTACACAGTATGTATGCTGATTTACTATATTGGGTAAATTGAGTTTCCTACTTATCACAACCTCTGGCAATAAATTAAACAGTCTTAGGGTACAGATTTGTAATTTGTGATTAGGTCAAAGTTTTGATTTGGTCTAGGCCTTAGTCCACTATGAATGTGTGTTTGGTGGTCATCCATATCTATAAAAATAGTGGAATGTTTCTAGTTTATTGAGAACTATTTATTTAACTAAACCAATCGCTAAATTACTGTGTAAAATGAAGGGTTTGAATAGTTTTTACTACAACTGCACCTACACATATATATTGTTGTACCTTTGACTATATTTCATATTGATTATCATTGAATAATCATGCTTGTTGAGTAATCACTGAGCTTATTTCTGGCAGCTTCAGTTTTTCACAGTATATATGATGCTGCATGTACACAAACAACACGTTAACATTATCAGATTCACAGGAAATAGTTATCGTATCTCCACATGCTCTTTATCTTAACCCTTTCTCTCTCACAAATGTCTGACATAAAAGAGAAGGCCCCCCACTGCCCTCAGAAACAGCAGCTGCCTCTGAGTGAAGAACTGTAGCGCTCCAGGGCCATTAGTCACTATTGTTAGCTGCTACCTGGCAACATCAGGAGTCTGTTGATAAGGCAGATTGGCTTAAACACAGACTGTCAGTGGTCTCATTTCTGAGGGAACCTAACAATTCAACCCTCTTTTGTCCTTGAAGAAGCAAAATCCCGGGATTAGGAGTCACTCTTTGCTACTCGAGCATTGCTAACCAATTTTACATGGTTAGCCAATTCATTGCTTTTTAATGCAGGCATTGCCACGATATTTGCCACCCAAAATACATCCCCCTTCCTGGTTCTGCAATATGCATGTAGATTGCCTGGCTGCTAGGATCTCAGTTTTTGGCACTCTGAAGCTTTTGCCTCACAGAACAACAGAACATTGTAACAGTCCATGATTTATCTCCCTATCTACATGATATGTGGCTAAAAAACAGATTCAGACTTGGATTCATCTAAAATTATATATATTTATATACGGTCCCTTTTCAGGAACAAAGGTGACAGTGGTGATCCTGAAATGGAAGAAACCAGTTTAGTACCTATTCATAATATATACATATACTGTATACTGTATATGTACTCAAGTTAAGATTCACTAGAAGATAATAAACACACTTCAGAGACTTTTCAGTGTCTTTCTACAAAAATATATCCACAGGTATTGTTGCTGTGGCCGAGCTGACTGCAGTACTGGGTGTTCTGCATTGGTATTGGGTGTCATCTGCAGATAGTGGTGCAGATTGAACAGTGGATCTTATAAACCCATTAGTAAAGACATCAACATCTAGAACAATGGAACTTAAAAATGATGAGATTATATTATATCTGGCATAAGTAATACCACAGCCAAATATTATATACAAATATAGCAATGTTGAGATATTGTATCTGTTCTCAAAACAACTGGTGATATTTCTGAAGTAGTCTAAAGACACATTTGATGTACTGGGGTATTGAAAGTCTGAAGTCCTCTATAATTTAAACTATAACCCTTCTTTCTGTCGAATGCAGAGAGCATAATTCATACATTTTGCATCCTAGATTGTTGCAATGTATTCTTGGCTGCTTTAGCTGATAATGCCTTATCTTGATTGTTACATGCCCAAAATGCAACTGATAGACTTTTTATAGATCAAAGGAATTTCAACCAACACACAAGTTCTCTGTGTACTATAATGGCTCAGAGGATTTAATTTCCAAGGCCTGAAGATTCAATTTTACACCCTGTCTTTTGAGTTTTAAAGCTGTAAATGATGCTCATCTGTGCATGGTTCATTTCAAACTGCTGACACTGCTTTTCATTCTTTCTTTCTTTCTTTTTTTTTCGGTTAAGGTTAAAACACTGTCATTTCCCAGGGATAGACTATATACTGTAGATCAAAATATTGTCTTTAACCAATGATGACAATTTCCTCAAAGAAAGGTTAAATACAAGCTTTCATGCAAAATGTAATCCAATATCTTTTCAATTTAAAAGTTTAAACCAATTGATACTATCCAAGATTTTGATGGTTGTAAAATAAACCAATATCAATAATTAGCAGGTAACCTAAAGTACTGTATAAAAGTGTAATCCTCGACTCTGGTTGTCGAGGTCATATAGTTTTCCTTCCACCTGAGCTTTAATTAAATTAAATTAAAAGTAATTGAACTAATTATCCACTTGAACCATTTTAATCTTTTTCCAGGTCTAAAGTGGGTAATTACTATAGAGACCAATAAATACTATAGGACTGTGGCCCTTGAGGACTGGGGCATATTGTGAAATAATAGCTAAGGCGTTTAAAATAAAATCTGCATAATTATTAGTATCAGATTGAAATGTGTATTTTTAATCATAAAATTGTGAATCAGACATTCACTTTAAAACAGAAAACAGGAATCTGATGCAGAGAGGGCTTGTGTTGTATCTTTTGAAACCACAGATGCCATATTGCAATACAATACATTTAAACATTTTAATGCCCTGTTGACTTAAAAACAAAACAAAAACTATGATTGTACAAAAATAATACATACATAACACAGAAAAATAATATATACACAGACACACCCATGTGGGTCACAATTTAAAATAATGTGTTGTGATTCCTTGTGAATGAATATATGAACACCACAGGGTTAACACTTCATCTAATTTCCCATGCTAATAATATGTATAACTGGGTTAGGGTTAGGTTTAGGTTCAGGGTTCATGTGCTCAACATCAGAACTCAGATGAGGTGCATGAGGTATTGATGTTTTAATCCTGTGGTTTGCATATGTTAATTCATGAGTAATCAAACCACCTTATTTTGAAGTGTATAATTGCATATAAACATGAGTAACTCTTTATATACATATAATTGTGTGTGATTCATAGAATCTTTTTACTTCTCACTGCTTTATTTTCACATTGTAACGTACAGGGCTTTCTTTCAAGAGAAGTATCTGCACTTGCTGACTGGAGTGCAGAATTGTGGTTTAAATTGCCATTAAATCAAATTGCAAAAAACAATTGAAAAATAAAATGTTTTACTTTGTTGTGATTTCTTAATTAATTTTCATAAAGCCTAATACAATCACACAAAGGAACGTATTTCCTAACATGGTTCACTGGGCAATAAAATGAAAGTGTTTGTGTAGCCTTTATCAGGCTAAAACACTCACACACAGGCTGCATTCATGGCTAAATGAGGACTGGCGCAACAAAGGGCCAATTTAAACAAACAAAGACGACACTGGCCTTGTGCCTTTTCTGGTTAACAAAAAAAAAAAAAAAAAAAAAAAAAAACAGAATTACATACTTTTCTAAATAATTATGCTATCCAACATACAATTGTATTCATCACCTGTAGATTTGTTTTCCATTTTGAGTCCAAATGTGTGTTTATTTATTTATTTATTAATACATTTATTGAAGTTTAAACTTATTAAAAATATCAGGAAATTGTTTATAATTGTAATGAAAATGGAAGAATAAACAACATATAGATACTGTTTGTTTTTTAGCACGTATGGGTAGAGAAACTACACAGCCTTGTCACAGGGTCTTAGCAGAATTTGAAAAACATCAAATAACAGAAATCGGCTTATTCCTTACAGCACAGACATATTGCAATAGCTTATCTGAGGGAGCATAGCTTATTGTTTTGACATGTGTTTTGTCAGCTGCAACCAATATTTGCAGTCTTTAAACATAAACTGTGAAATCAGTATTGGCTATGTGTAATGTTAATTTTGAGGGGAAATATTTCATCGGCTCAAATCCAGGTTGCACTGTTTCTGCTGCTGCATTCTGTTGAATTCAGTTGTAAGCAAAAAAATAATTATAATTTAATGAAACATTTGATCAGTAACACATTTTATTATAATAATTTGTTTAGTCCTGCAACTTCAAGTACAATAATTTCAACCATTCCTTTTCCAGTTTTATTGAACTTTTTTTTTTTTTTTCTTTTACCCCGCAACATTTAAAAGAGGCACAGATGCTGCTTGGAGGAAAAAAAATCAAAGGCTTCCCTTGGCATCTTCTCATGCCTTCATTCATTAAAATCATATAAATTAAACATGAATCTACCAATGCACTGCTGACTCATGAAGGGAAATCCAGACGTTACTTGACAAACCAGATTGTTAGTACTTTATATAGAATCAATATGAAATGTTGCCAATAAATCCACAAAAGCATTTGAAGGACACTAATGTAAATTAGTCTTCAAAAATATCAAATTTGATCAATAAAAGATCCTAAAAGGCAGAACATGCTCTTTTTACTGAAGTGATCTAGATACATACAATTTCAGAATGCATTTTACATGAAAAATAAATAACTCATAAAGATAGATTTACTCATGTGTGACTTGCATGAGAGCAGAATGAGGCAAGTCAGTCATGTGAAACCATAGGGCAGACACTGTGTTTAGACATTATCATCTTAATTATGACCTCAGTGTTGCATTTAGTGTGATAAACAACAGGTGTGTTCACACATATCTGTGGCAAGCAAGCCAACAACAGCAGCAGGGCCAAACCAGTGTTCAGACATCAATGTTTTAAAGATCATAGGCGGACTGGCCATCGGGCAAATTCATTGCACACACCACACTTTGGCAAGCCCCCCACCTCGGGCTGCACTTTTTTGGGACCCAGACTTCACCAGCCGTCGCTCCCCAGGGTAAAAGTCCAGAGCCATTTTTTTGGTCCCAGCCCATCCCTGATTAAGATAATTAAATTTCCTGCAGTGCCGATTTATATGTCACCAAGCTTTTATCTAATCTAGCAGTTTTGTTTGCCTTTCTTCTATTACTTCTTACATGGAGGTGACAAAACAGGAGACACTAAAATAATCCCATGACTGGCTTTATACATTCTTTTCATTATAGCTAAGGGACTCAAAACTCCAGTCCCCAAGGAGTCCCAGTGACAGTGGAGCACCAGCAATAGGTCACGGTCACAGTCCAGGTCCTGGGTGGGTGTCATGATAACTCATCACTTTGTCAGTCTCTCAGCTGCTCCCTTCTTTCCCTGACAGGCTCCAGCCACACTAAACTTGTGAACTCCACCCTAAACCAGCCAAGGTCAACCCCCTTCAGTTAGGCAAACTACTGATGGAATCCAGTATTTACATAAAATGACTAAATCATTAACAAATTAAATGCTTTGAAATAAGGAGCAGGGTCTTTTAAATTCAGAATTGCATGTTACGGTCAGTCTTTTATTTAACCCTTCATTTGCTAAACCCCCAATCACAATCACCCTTCACAGAAAAGAATGAAAGGAATTATGAAAGTTTAAACTAAACTCCTGGTAAGCGTGCACTGTCAAACCATCCTCTTCTTTTCACACTGCAACCCCTCAATGCAAGAACACCCTGCTTACTCTGAAAATGCTGCAACCTCACAAGAGTCCTAAAAGTAACAGACTCTACCATTGTTTGGTAAACCAATTTCAACCAATAAGTGCATCAAAAATGTCATTATGTGATGCATATTTCTATGTTTTAACTAAACGAAATAAAACTATTAACCTTATTGTTTGTGTATCTTTTACCTTGTCACCTCTCTTTCTCCCTTGACAGCTTTGTTGTGTAACAGGTGGAAGGAGTGGAGGGATATAGGGTTGCCAACACAGAAAACACAGGATTTTACAGGCAGAGACTGAAGCCACAGAAGTGGGAAGCTGTGGAGCACTCTTTTATGATAGCAGTCAGTTTCCAGTTTGTACTTCGGCTGGCAGAGAATGCACTGGACACTGATGTGACTCAACAAACGCTCTCCTCAACAAGTATAACATTATGGAAGAGACCGCCAGGAAATTGTAAAAAGCTATAGAGACTGTACGAACCCTGAATTTAGCCTGAGCAGTATGTTATAGAATCATCACGCATGAACAATATCTCCATGTGCTGTGAGCCAATGTGATCATCTGGGTGAAGAAAGATATGCCTACCAGCAGGCAGGAGGCAGCAGACCTGTCTGAACACTACCAGAAGGCTTTAAGGGAACTAACCTGGACTAATAACATGATTGGACTGACACAAGGAGTCACAATGACCCTTTCATTCCCTAAACACTTAATTATTTACAGCCTACCCCCTCCATATGTGCAGCCTTATTGATTAACTACTAAACAAATAATATGGCAGTCATGCATGCTTCTGTTGTTTTTCATATTTTTTGCATTCAGGAAATAGCATGCACAATGGGCTTCTTTTGTGAATGTGGCTTACTATAACATGTTCTATAACATTACCTATCTGTTTGGGTTCACTTAGCCTAGGATTAATCAAACTACTCTGAGGTTTGAGATGAATGTGGCCTACCAGGTTTGCTAGTCCTGGGCCTATATTTAAACCTCTCCCGGTAGGCTGTAGTAATCATGGGAAATTTATATAAAATCCCATGGGTCCCATAGGGGTTTGAGAGGGTTGGGCTTGGAGGCAATACCATGATTACCATACGGTTTGTACAGCAGGGCTAGTCAGGGCATATGGCTGAAAAAAGTACAATAACTCCTTTTAGTTGTAAAATGTATATTTGTTACTTTATGAAAACATCAGTTTTTATCCATGATTGAATGATCCCTTTATGTACACCACTAACTTGCCAACAGTATCGGGAGATCTCTGTATAGGTTTCTTATTATGTCTATGAATAAGGAATACATTCATAATAATTTATATTTAAAATGTAATGCAATTTTCTACTTAACATTATGTGTGTGTGCATGATTATTGTTTCTTTCGTTTGTTTCTTTTCAATAACAATCTATTACCTACAAAAATAGACATTTGGAAATGTTTACAGATTTAATTTAAATCCAATACAGTGTTTGTCTTCTCAATATGTTTTTGAACCAATGTAATATGGTGTTTTATTTTTTGATTATTTAGTAATGCTTGTCTTTGAACAGTTTCTTAAGACAAAAAGCAAGCCTGCACATAGAGGCTACAGCTACTACTGGTTTGCCAACATGGGGCCCTGACTTCTGTGTTACAAATACAAATAATGCCCTTTTGCAATACACCAATGGAACAGGCCGCATTTACTTTTGCAATGTAGGTAAAGTCTGGCCAATACAGTTTAGCAATTATGCAATTCATGACTTCTGAAATGTGATTTCAGTGACTGAAAACATAGTATATGCATGCAATATATATAAAGGCTATATACACACACACACACACATATATAATTTACAGTATTTATGTCTGAAACTACACAGTAACAAAGCTATTTAGGAGTATAGTTTTTCCGTCATTTTTAGATTAACATTTTATTTTGCAATACAAATTTTGTGGTATTTCTGAATGAATGCTTCCTTAGATAACATATCAGTGTCTGTACAAAATGTTCTGAGAAAACACTACAGTAGTGTATGTAATGGCTCTAGGTACCTTATGTACCATACATGCATAATTATCTAATCAAAAATAATGTTTCAATTCATTATACAGTGGTCCTGTTTTGTAATTTGGTAAACAGAAAATGTTTTGTTTCAACTTAATAAATGATTGAATCAAACATTACGATTACGATTTTATGTTTACAGTAATTAGTCGGTAAAACAGTGAATGCCATAAAAATTACTAATAACTGTTATAATACTTCAACCATGCTGTAAATCTAAATATATGCAATCTAGATATAGTTCCGACTTATTCATGTTTATTAGCCTTACAAAGGGTAGGATGCATAAGCATAATATTTAATTTGTTCTTTGTTCTTTATTTTTACAAGCAGACATTAATTTATACCATTGACTATGTTTGCTAGTCTGGACTTGTGCCATACTACATAGTTAAATAATACATGTTCATGAATGATGTTAGTGACACTCACTCCCAAAGGTTTTATGTTTTATTGCAGTAGCAGCTGATGCATTCCACCTTTTATTTGACATCAACTATGAAATGTATTTATACTGTTTTGTTATTTAGGCTCAGGACACGTTAAAACTATTCTGCATTGTGCTTTGTGTTGATAATGAACAACTCTTCAATAAAACAATGAGTCCAGCATCTGCCTGCATCTACAAATAATAATTTGCATTCATCTTCTTCATTGTATATCTATCATCATTCAAAAAGCTTATCCTCAAATGCAGTTTCCTTACTATCATTAATAACACACTTTCTCTACTTGTCAATTCCTGATTAATCTAGACTTTATCGGTTTTTATTTTTCAGCACTTTATTGAGACAGTTCTTTTTTTTTTTCCTCCCACCATCTGTTGACGCAATGCAAAGTGTCTGGTATATGGTCCAGCTGGCACTCACTATACATGACACTTTCAGATTCTCCAAATTTGCCAAAAAAAGGGGGGTGAGGAGGGGAAAGTTGCTGCCTCTATAGTCTGATAGTGCATCATGGCAGAGGAGCCTGTGAGAGCAATCAGGGATTGTGCCAAATGTTATCATTACACAGCTCCCTCCACCTCAGGCTTAAATGTTGTAATCACGCAAACAATAGGAAATGCAGATTACCTATCGCAAGGACAACAGCTGCACTTCTGTGTCAGGGCCTGTTTGCTAGGCAGACAATGCTAATGTGTAACCTCATCTTGATCAGTATAATTTATTTATAGAATGCAGCATCCTTTTCTGTGCACTCATTAAGGTTCCTTTAAAATAATGTACAGATCCGACCACTGAAACCCAATAGTCCTGCTGAGTATAACAGTTGCACTTTGCAGATCCCAGGAATATTTTAATACAATTAGGTTTTTTTAAAACATATATCTGTGCATTATTATAATAAGATTAGACTCTCGGCTTAAGATATGAGATCCAGACTCTATCTGGCACTCACTAAAATATGCTCACCAATATACTGTATATTGAAAATAATAAACAAACTAAATCTTGGGTTTGTACAAGTTAAGAGTCTTTTTGTGACTTTATCTCATATCTTATATGCACAGGATTTTTCTAATGCTTAAACTTCTATTAAGTTATAAAAATAGCTGTGTTTAGAATTTAAATTATACATTAAAATGTGTGCTCTATTGCATCTTATCCATTTATTTGTTTCAATTTTAAGTCACTTTGATATACTTTCAACTTGATATAAAAACAAGTATTATAATTATCCCATTCATAGACAGACACATTAGATACATTGATAGGAAGGTAGATATTTTTGATAAACATGCATACTCATATAGACTGTATTCAAAGCAAACATATCACTGAATTTATTATTTTTAAACTGATAATCACTTTTCAACCAGAAATTCATGTTAATTTATAAACTTACTTTGGATAGTGAAATTCTTGAAACGCAGAATGCCTATAAAATTACACAAACCAGCCTTAAGAAACTTTCAGCAGTGTGTTAGACACTCAATGCAGTAGTGTTGTCAGTAAAGAATATGTTTCATCTAAATAAGGAAATGCTGCTTGTACTTAGTGCTAAACTTACACTTTGTACATGTAATTTTGCTTCCCGATTTAGGTGTGATATTTCTTCTCAGAAGCTGGTGTGATCTACAGCCCTTCCCCCACCCAGAATCACCCTGACTGGCAGCTGGCTGTCTGCCCTATTATCTATGCCTGGTCCAGTCTGGCTAATTACAGCCACTGATTACTCAGCATCAGGCAGCACTGTCACCTGCCTTGAACGGACAGGATTGTACCATCTGTGCCACATGGCCAGGATATGGGAAGCTGGTGAAGGGTCATGGAGAGGGGCAAATACCCCGTAATGGGAGGTAAATGTCTCTTTATGGAATTGACAGCTGATAGCGTCATCGTGGTGTAAATATTCACAGCTGAAAGCTCTCCTAGGAAAAGGGTGGCATGGAAAGAGCCCCTGGCTACATAGCTTGTAAAAAGTAATTCTTGAGGGAGGAAAAAAGCAAATTATTCAATCAGTAAATCCTATAGTACTGTATATGAATACACATTGTATGGGAGATGGGAATATTTGTTTCTTTCTGCAGTTGAGAAATACAATAGGCACTAATGCCTGGTATAACATCCAAAGATTGTTTTTTATTACATATACCCCACTCCCCTCTATTATCATTATCATCAGCTTTTATCGATCCACTGCTGGATGAAGGCTTCCCCACTTGCTTCGATCAATATCTTCCTTTTTCAATTTCGCACCTGCAGTCTATTTCCATCTATTTATATACATTGAGGTAGTCAAATTAGGTGTTCCAAAAATGTTTTAATTTCATGTTTTCATAAGACAGTGTATATACATTTAAATAAGACTTCAATGCACATGTAACAAATGAAACAGCTCACTGGAGGTGGTGTTATCTTGCCTTCCCAATTATACTCTGAGTTTTCTCTTTTTGTAGACCCAAGCCACAGTCATCAATGGAATAGCAGCACTAAATGCAAATATATAACCTTATGTCACATCATCGTGAACTTATCTAGCTCCTCAATTGGAGGAACATCTGATATGCTTTTAAGATTCAAATCATAAAAATGGGAAGTAATTTGAATTAATCTCCTTTTGAAATTGAACTGGAATGGTTAGGTGCAGAGTTAATATGTCCCAGTACGTTTAAACTCTAATCCTGCCTCTTATTCCCTACATGTTATATTTCCTGCAAGAAGGGAGTAATGTGTTTGAACAATCCTCCTCCCGAGACATATTCCAGCATCAAAATACTTCCACTCCAGTGGAAAATATTCAGTTATTTCATTATGCGTTATGTGAGTTTTGACAGTTATCTAAAGTGTCACATCTTACTCACCAGACAATCTGGAAAATGTACACTACTTTTATGTACAGCATTCTGTGTATTGTAAAGTGCCCGTACATATGAGGTATGGAAAGTGCCTTTAGTGTTGTTGAATAAGGACTGGAGAAACCCTTCAAAAATCAGACCAAGTGTGTCAAAACAAGTATGAATAAAACTGTAGATGCACTGAAAACATAAAACTACACACAGTAAAATATAACTAACTAGCTAGAAAACTGATAGAGATATATTACATTTAATGTCCTGCTTTTATCACCTGCATTCATTGTTAATCTGGACATAGATAAAACCTGACTTCGATATATCTAATAACTGTAAAAATGGCTGATTCTATACATAAGAAGGTTAAATGAGTATTACAGAAAATAATGTAAGCACTAAGCATGACATTTGGTGACATATAGTATGAGTATGCCTTTTGAGGATTACCACAAATACATCCTTCTCTGTATAAATCCCATCTGAATGAAAAAGCTGTGGATATAATTTAAAGGAGGATTCCTATAACTATTCCTAATTACTTTGACACGTTGTACTGTTTATTACTTGTGCAATATTTTGTTTTTTGTTTTATTAATTTGTATGGAGGAAATGCACAAAGGTTACTAATAAATACATAAACAGTTAGATGTTACAAATATTTTTTTAATAATAGGTAAGCAAACTGATTGCCAAGACAAATAAGTTTTTGGTGTATATATGGTGCTATCAAATTATGCACTCCTGCAACTTACAAGTATTGTGATTTTAACATTGAAAATAGGCTATATTCATATATTTAAAGAAATATTATGTTGTATTTAATATTTTTCTATCATTCTATCATTACTTGAAATTATGTATGTTAATTACATTCCAAACAACCATTAAACAATGTTTCTAGGCTGTGCAATCATCCACTGTATTTTTCTTTGTTCTCTATTGAACATCCCCCACTCAGTCTACATTGGCTTCTAGTCAGAGAGAGCATTTGAAGATCCAATCCTTCATCTTAATGCAACACAAACAATATTAAAAAGATTTTATTTAAGGGGGAAAAATGTTTTTAATGTATTATTTATATCTATTTATATCCACAAAATAAGAGTTTTCTAAGCTTTTGAAGAGGGACTAATGAATATGCATTATCCACAAAAGACTGGTGTATTAACCATGGCATTTAGTACTAATGACAAAGTCCATTCAAAGACTGTGAAATAAACTATGAATGTGACACTACTATCAATGAGGCCTATATGTAGATTATAAATACATCTAGAATTATCCTAACTGTAATGGCTAAAAGCAATTGTAAGAGTGGTTGTCTGTTTTGAATGATGTAGCCAAAGCTGTATTCCCGGCATTCTCAGCCACCTAAACTCAGTGAACAACCATCAAGTGTTACGATTACACACGTCCACTGCTGCCCTAAATAAAAAACAAACATATACTTTATCCAAGTTTACCATTCATGTTTTCTAGTATTAGCATTATGAAGATTATAATATGCAACAATGTCCTAGATATTAAGCTAATATGAAATCATTATCCTGAGTAAAATACAAAATGCTACACAGAATTCAGAAAACAGTGCCAGACTCCTTTCAGGTAGCTAGCGGTCTGTGTCAGTCAATATTAATGAGGCTGATGAGCCTGTTTTTCTATAAACTTTGGCTAATAGACTTTTCTGTTTTGCTGTGTTATTGTTTTTAACACAGTAAGTTACTATGATATTTGATATTGTTCATCCAGTAATTACAAAGTATTAAAGACCTAGCCTATTTATCAAAATCTACCCTACTTTTTTAGAACATGTTACTAATCTAAGAATAACCCAAAATACCTTTAGACAGTGCATTGAGTACAAGTCATCTTGGAATAATAATAATAATAATAATAATAATAATAATAATAATAATAATAATAACATTCCAAGACATTAACTAATGAAGGGAAACCAGTTTTCCAGTTTTATACTTTATCTCTTTATCTCTGAGCATGAACAGGCAGATCTTCTGCCATTAGGGTGGTCTGTTCTGTTCAAACTGCCACTGGGAGTTTTTAATCTTTCCCCTAAACAAAACAAAGACAACATTTACTTCACTGACATATTAGCTACATTACCAGAAGGTATTATATCAGTTTGATTTTGAAATTCCAATCACAGAATTAATATTGGATATTCGTTTTGCTTTGATTAAAATGTGTCTTTTTGGCCCTTTTTAAATTAGCCATTTGTAACATCTTAATTGGCACAGATTCCTTAAACAAGTAGCCTAAGTAATAGACTACTGATTATCAGTTGACTTGGGCTTGCTAGCAGGAATGGTAATTTAATCAGTGCTGACTTACTGGGGTCACTCATTAGCAGGAGACATTGAAAAGCACATTGTTTTGTTATGCTGCTCTGCACATATTCAACCAGGTTAGCTTATTATTGTTATTATTATGATAAAGAAGAAGAACAAATATATATGTATATTATTAAAAATAATAATCATCTACAGTACTATTATGCATGCTATGCAGCTGGTAACGAATCAGTTAATTCCCGGCTTGTTGCTCTTTTTTCCCACGGCGCCACATATATGCGTCCTGTCCACGTGTGGAGCTACGTCAATACTATCAGGATGGAGAGCAAAAGTGGGGGGAGCACGGATCTAAGGGATGGGATGCGGGGGGGGGGGGTGGATATATTGAAACCCGACCGGTCTCTGCACAAACAGCCCCCCGCGCCTGCCATCTGCATGGAGGATCCTGCAAAAAACCGCAGCAGGCGAAAATACTCACCTTCCTGCTTAATATTCAAGAAATCGTGACGAGGCACTGCAGCTTATGAATAATGAATAGCATGACGTAACCAATGCGGCGCGCTGCGGCCAGGCTTGTGGCGCCGGGCATTATTCATGAGCAGGGGGCGGGGCCTGGCATACACGATGACGCGCCAGTGACGCACACGCCGGGGTTTTTATGGTCCGCCGCCGCAGCCGAGCCGGTCATGAGAGGAGGGGAGATGAACGGGCAGGCTAGAGGGGCGCAGTGACAGCAGAGGCAGACCATAATAATTAAAACAATACATCCACACAAAAACAAACACCAGACATTACAGACAACAAGGACGAGTGTAAACCCTTCCTCTCTCGCTGTTATACTGTACAGTTGATTGTTCTGCGATTGAAAAGAGAAGGAGCAAACGCATTTTTATTATTATTTCCATCTCCCAACCTTTTCTTCTGTAAATAAATGGGGGATTACGGGTTCGGCTTGTTACAGACAGCCAACATTAACAGCAGCTCCGCGGGCTTTGCAGGAAGCGCTTTCAGGTCGTACGCGACGTCCCCCCCGGCTGCCAGCGGCCAGCTCTCCTCCCTCAGCCCCGGCAGCGGCGCCGCCACCGTGTCCTCTCTGTTCCTGTCAGCGGCTGCGCACCATCAAAACATGCAGGATGAGCTTCTTCTGGGGGTGACCACGTCCACGTCCACGTCCACGCAGCAGCAGCAGTCCCCGTCCGCCGACAAGACCCACAGCAACAACATCCTCAACAAGACCGGCCACCACCAAGCCAACAACAACAACAACCCCGACTTCGGCAACCACAAGAGACTGGACTACAACCACCTGAACCAGAACCAGAACCAGCATCAGCTGTCCGATTTCAAGCCGGGTGTCAATCAGGACACGTTCGGGCCGCCGCAGCAGATCGGTGACCTTCAGCAAGAGCGGAAAAAGCAGCAGCAGCAGCAGCAGGCTGATTTCGGCAACAAACAGCACCCTCCCCCGCCACCTCCTCCTCCACCACCGCAGCAGCAGCAGCAGCAGTACCCGCCCCTGAACCGTGCGCTGCAGGGACCGCCCGAATCCGACCCGGGTGCCGAGCCGAACCCCGTCCACATCCACCCCGGAGCGGACGACACTGCGGCTGCGGAAGCCAATGCGGTGGCCGCTGCGTCGCCGTCGCCCTCTTCCGTGAATCCCAACAAGGTTAGGCTCCAGATGGACTCCCCCAACACCCACCTGCTCAACAACGGCAATGGCAGCAACCCCGGGAACATGCTGCCAGGAGGGCTCGGTGCCGGATTCACGAACCTCCAGAA
This sequence comes from Amia ocellicauda, assembly GCF_036373705.1. Taxonomy (NCBI): domain Eukaryota; kingdom Metazoa; phylum Chordata; class Actinopteri; order Amiiformes; family Amiidae; genus Amia; species Amia ocellicauda. The sequence continues at coordinate 16,492,764 of NC_089862.1, read as the reverse complement.
CCAAGAGCTGCCGAACCCCCAGCAGAACCCGGGGGGCTCCGCGTCCCCGTCTTTGCCCGGGTTCGGGACCCCCTGGTCGGTGCAGACTAGCTCCCCCCCACCGCCAGTGACCAACTGTAGCAACCCAAGTCATGCCAACCCCATGAATCAGATTCCCAACACCGACCCCGACAACAGTTTCTACCCCGGGATCCCTTCCTCCATCAACCCGGCCTTTTTCCAGAGTTTCTCGCCGGTGTCGGCTAATCCCTGCGCTGGGATTAACGTGCCGGGCTTCAACAGCCCTTTCTCCCCCCAGATTAATGTACCTCAACAGCAGCAGAACAGGAGGTCCCCGGTCAGCCCCCAGTTGCACCACCAACACCAGGGCGCATTTCTACAACAGAGGAACAACTACAACCACCACCAGGTATGGGCTCTTGCTTTTGATACCCGATCGTAGATGTTGGCATCTTGCAGATCCGATGCTGCTAAATCATAGGTGAAGGGTGAGGGGGTCGACGTGGGCCTTTGTCATTGCAGCTCTACCGACCCCTATACTGCGATTATAACTTGTGCACACACACCATACACTACATGACAGCACAACACAAAAACCATTATAACGCATGTGCATATTATTAAACAGGTAGGCTACAACGTTTCATTTATCACCCCTTCTGGGAACTAACATCTAACTTTCCATTTATTTGAATACATTCCATTTTTCTGATTTAAAAAAAAAAATGACTGAGACACAAACAGTGTGCTGTACTGGGAAACGTCCATTTGAAAGATATAAAAAGACATTTTTCATTAAAAATAATAAAATACCCTGTGTTCAGTTGCAGGAATTAAAGCCGATCCCTTCACTTTCCCTCTGTCTGTCTGTCAGTTTACTGTAGCTAATGCTGATGACACTAATAATGCACACTGGATATTCAAGGAACATTATTTGATTTAAGGTAATTCAATGTAATGTGCAGAAAATACATACAGATAATGAGACAAAGACCTGAGATGTTGGAAATGTAGTCTACTGAGTACTGAGCTCTGATCTAAAATGTATCATTAGTTGTACTCATGTTTTCTAGAAAAGGTGGTCAAATGTATCTATTTTGTATTCAGTATCAATGTGATACTAACAGAAAATGTATCTTTATTTCATGACAAATGTTTCTCTGTAATAATCAGAAGGGCCTCTTCTTATTTTAGTAATTTATAGACCAGCTTTTACACTGACCACTGAATGTACTAGCTTAAATCTCACATGGATCTATTATTGTTGGATTACCATATTGTTAAACAGTGTCAGAGCCATAATAATATGTTCAGTGTTTGCATTTAGCAGTTGAAGCAATCCTCAGGTCCGCCCCATAGCAAAGCCTCTGGTAAAGACAAATACGTGGAGTGAGTTGGGCAGGAGGTACTGCCTTTGACTCCCATTGTTACGCCCTGATCTGTAACATCCAAATTAGTCTTCTCTCAAAAGCATTCTCTCATTCAGAGGATACTCACTATTCCTGTCAGTTCACCTGTCCGAGGCAAAGAATGACTGCTATTTTACAGCTCCTTTCTTTGACTGCCTTCTCAGCCAAGTCTATTTTAGAGGCCATTGTTAAGTAGATACCTAAAATTACAGCTATCACTTACAAAGGAGGTTTCACTCCACAGAGCTCTTGGGATATGTCAGTTCTGCCTGTGATTGTCTAGTGGGTTATTGTACTACAGCATATATATATATATATATATGAAAAGAAAATATATGAAAAGTTAAAATGTAAAAATGAAAAGCTTGGACTGCTTGGGATTTGTCCCATAATGTGTATGTGTTTTCTGCTGCTGTCATGACCTGTCACACACAAATATGGGCTGCACTGGTAAAATCAAGGTCCAGGCAGTCCTGGACACTGAATACAGTAAATAATATACTCAAATACAGGGACAGACTAAGACAATCACAGAAATGCCTCTAGCTGGTAACCTATCTTGAAGACATAAAAATGTAGACTGAATGACAATGCTGAAGTTAAAGTCTATCGATCTATTTATGTAGATGTATGTATTTTAAATGGCTCTGTCTATTGCTCTTTATTGCACATACATTTAAAACTGTTCTCAATCTTTAATGTACAAATCTCACATGCTGTCAGAGATATTAAATTGTAATTTTCTTCACCCTCTAAAATGTAGGCAGAAAAGCTATACCTTTAATAATCTTGAACACCAAGTAAATGACAGTTTTTGTTGATTATTGCTGAGTTTTAAATGCAGGTACTCTGTTTTATTGTCAGAGGTCACATTCCCAACAATACAAATAAAACATTACATGAATTATTAATTATTATGGTTTCTACTTGTGTGCTCAGTTTACGAAAACAGATTTTAAGTGTGAATAAATCAGTAAATTACAAATACAACTGCGCACAAATTTTATATCACATTTAGTCTTTTTCAACTCTAACCTCGGGATCTGTACCTAATATTATTATTATTATTATTATTATTAACACAGTAATGTTTGCAATTTTTTGTATGGATCTGTAGCCTATTGCTTGTGACAGGAATGGTCAAGTACTTAATCCTCAATGTATTGCAGAAATAAATGCAGCACTACTAGATATCAAAGTTGAAGGGTTTTGAGGTTAAAACACTTAATGGTAGTTTGGTCTCAATTAGTGGCAGTGAGTTTCTGAAGCAGTCTGCTAGTTGTGCAAGATGGCTTTGAAGCTCTGCAATAAGCTGATGAGTGTTGGCCTCTGAGAGCCAGGTCTGTCTGACTGGTGATGAGCAGGATTAAACGCAGGTGAAGGCTGGTCCTGTGGGCTACATTATAACTTTTATCACAGCCAGGCATTAACTGTAGCAATTAAAAACTGCACAAAATGTAGTCTGCCTCCTTTAATTTAGATGCCTGGTCTTTCAGTTGTTAATCTGAATTTGAGTGCGGTTAGGTTAAAATCGAGATCTTATTTATCACACAAGCCTGTGCAGGATTTTTGGAGATTAGTGAGAAAACAAGTTAAAAAGGAAAAAAAAAGGCAGAAATATAAAACACTACTTTAAATGATCTTCTCAGAAACAGCTTGGCAAACACACGGCCTATTTAATGTTTTTATTTCCATGCTAGCTTAATCTCACCTGCACTATGTGTCACAATAATATTTGATCAAGTTATCAAAATAAAATGTTTTCTTGTGGATAAATGTGGTGATCTATGATTTTTGACTTCATATCTGTAAATTTCAGTCTGATTTTGTCTTTATTTTGATAGTTTTCTCATGGTTACCAAGATCTCAAACCAATTTAGAAAATCAAGTTATTACAGGATAAAATGCAAGAAAATAAACGTATATAAAGAAAGAAGCCATTTAGAATTTACATTTTAATAATAACCAATATTTTATTCAATGTTAAGATGTCATCAATGCAATTTGCAACTCAATTAATTAAAAAATGAGGTTATAGCAATTAAACCACAGAACGTAAAGGGTCTGAAACGGCTGTTTCACGATCACGTGCCTCATGTCCTCACACTCGGACTAAAGGAGTCTGAATATTATTTAATATGATATTACTAATATCGTTATTAGTTAGCTAACTTGGCACATAATGTACTGCAAAGGAATCCCCTAACGATACACACACACACACACATATTATACATATTGTATAACAGCCTACATATTCTACAGTAAGATTGCCTAACTAAACTTTTGTAAAGGGATTATTATATAGGTCTAAAGAAACCGTATAATATTTAAGTTAGTTAATGAAGTCAGGCAAAAATTTTCCACACTCTAAATTCCAGCATCAGCTCATTGCGCAGTGAATTACAATTGGACCACTAACAACTGAATTCCTATTTGACCTTCTAAGGAGTGAGTAAACTAAGATTTTGGCAGCCAGGACTCATTTGCATTCCAGTACCTCTGCACAGTTTGTCAGTTTATTGTGGAGTTCTCAGCGTCACATTTTCTGTAATTTGATGGCGTTAAAAAATTGAATAGAAACCAACAATGGCATTGCTTAGTATTTTAGTACTGCTTTATATTGAATTATTGTATTTAATGTAGGAAAGGTGTTTGTCCCTTTTTTTGTTTTGTGTTTATGCAGTTGATCACACTTGTATGTGTGTGGGGGAGGGGGTAGGGTTCAATCAAGTCTCCTCTTGTTCGTCAATTTATTTATTGGTTGCTTGATTGATTAAAGAGACATTTCAAGTATTTTAAAGTGTTTGTTTGATGTGCTTATTCAATTAATGGGGAAATCAAAATGTAGCTTTGTGGAAAGACATACGGTAGAGCGAGAACAGTTAGGCACTGTGCTAAAATGATTAAATATCTGCTCATAAAATTTAACAGAAGCATTCTAATTGATGTTGACATTTTTTAATTGTTTCTTACTGTGCATGCAAAATGTATTCATCATCTTAATGTAAATGAACGGCCATGGCTGAAAGATGAGCATTTAATCCCTCTGTTATCCCATAGGGTCCAGCTCAATGTGGCAGAAGGCCAGGCACTGCCACATTGCATATATTCACTGGACCCATGCAAACCTGCACTGTGCCTGTAGCGTGAGAGAGTAGTGGAGGCTTCTCTGGTTCTTTAATCAGGGGGCCTCTTTGAATGACTTCTCTTTTAATCTTTTCAGATGAATTCATGGCTTGTGAAAGTTGGCACTGTTGGTGCTTACAAAGGAAGGGCTGGGCAAATGTAATGGGAATAGAAAACGATTAATTAGCTTACCTAACTATCATTCACCTTGACTCATTCTAAGCTATCGTACAGCATTATTATTTTAATGCAAAATGCAAAACATTTTTTTCAGTTAAATCAATTAATTGAAACCCAATAAGCTGGTCTGGGTCTCCATTTCTCAGACATTTTGGGAAATCTCTAAGGGAATATGTATACAGCTTTCATGAACAACAGTCATTTAAAATGAGATTTGAGCATTATAATTCCTATATAGCCTTTTCTTCCACCAGATTTTTATACCTATTTCCAAAATGTATCAGAAATAGCCTCTTTACAATTATTACATCAGCATGAATAGCCTTTCAAAATTAAGACTCTTATTTTAAATGGCAGAGTGTCTGAACATGGAAGTGGCCGAGATTGCTCTTCTTAGCTGTATAAATGGTTCGGCACAGTTGTTTTGCTGCTCTTTGGTGCCCTTGGCAATGATTAAAATGGTATGTTAAAATTGTAGATGGTGCTTTAGAACCAGACTCAAAATGGGACCTTTGAGGTGTCTGATCATGTCTTTAAAAATGTGATAGCTTGCATATTCCTCTGGAAAGATGCACACAACATATGTTATTTTATTGGCATTGTTCACATTTGTGTGAACACTGAACTCCACGATGTAGGCTATTAATTTTGTGCAAATCAAACTTGTAGTGGCAGACTAAGAGAGAACAAATGTTAAGCAAATACAAACTCAACATGTTTAATATTACTGCTGTGAACCTTTTCCCCCCAGTTATATTGGACTTTTTGAACAGAGGTGTATTGTAATTTGCCACCACTTTCTATCTTTTGAATCTAGAACAACAAAGGTAAAAGCTGGAGGAGATCAGAATACATCAGGGAACAGAGCCACTGTTGTGAGCTGTTCTATGCCCAAGGTTAAATGTGTTGGTGATAACATAGTGTGCTTCTATGAATTATGTTCCCCTATGCTGCCACAGCTTTCAAACAATTTACAAATTAAAGTTCTTTCCTTAAAATAGTTTGCTTTAAATCAGAACCCCCCCCACACACACCTGTCATATCCACTAAAATGAGCCAAAGTTTTACCACAGTGTGAAGATCTGAAAAAATTACAAATTAAAATAATGTAGTACAAATGACAACACAGTATACATTTCTAATTTTGAGACCTCCCTATGCAGTGTGAATGGGTCAGACCATGAGACTTGAAGTGAGCATGGGGGAGAAATAAAACCAATGTTAGAACATAAAATATATTTTATATAATAGGTTTTTTTGTTCGAATTAAAACATAACAAAAAACATAAATGTCTAAAAGGATTTTATTTTTGATCTGTGTACTGGAAATGTTGCATAACAAATACTGTTATAATTCTTGCCTCATTATAATTTAGGGAAAATAGGATAGTAAAATGGGTTATATAGGGAGGGTGCCCTTAGTTCACAGGAGCTTTTTAAGGTGATCTCCAGACCTCTGTAACTAGGGGCCTCTTTTTTTTATACTGAAACCAGTAACAATTTAAAAATACTATACTGTACTGTACTATAGCATGTTTTGGTAAAGAGGGAATTCGATAAGGTAAATTACTGAAAATTAAAGTGTATTATATGCATTAGGAAGCAAACTTTAAGGACTGTTGTTTTCAATCTTTTGAGTCTAGACTTGACTAAGACATAGTGATTAAATGTAGGTCACTGACAACACCCTCTGTAAATATATTGCATACAAATTTAGCTTCTGAATACATTGTTTTGCTGCTTATTTTTTATGATGTTATGGAAGTATGGATTACAGGGTAATTTACATTTATTTGAAGGTTGAAATGTACCATGTCCAAAAATAACCTTTCAATAAGGCCATAACAGAAGTATGTGTTGTTTATTATGCTATTGTTAGATGGTCTTCCTTGGCAGGTGACCAGCTGATTACCACCTTTGTTTTTAATCAGTGCAATAAAGAAGTAGCTTGGGATTCCCACTCCTATGGTGTGGGAGTTTATTCAGGGCTGAACTATATTGTAGTATGGGCTTTAAAAATAGGCAAGTTTATTATGCAGACAGGCATACTTAATAAATGGTATATTGTATTTAACTTTAATTTAAAATGAATTTTAAATTAAGCTTGTCCTTTTGCGTACAGCTATAATGGCTATACACATTTCCCCAAATTCTTTCTTTATATTAAGTGGAACAAAAAGGTTTGTAATCTGGAGAGAGACTCTGATGCCACATTTATTTAGATTATTATTATTGTCAATTTAAAAAGTGTGTCTGAAGTGAATGTCAGATATTAAAGAGTAGTCACTTTTAATTTCATATGTGATTTTAGATTAATTTAATGTCTTATTAGATTGATTCCTGTATCTCCGTTTTTAAAGCTCTGCTGTTGCTTCTGCTTACATTATTTGACAGTTGCCATGTGAACTGTTTCAACATACTGTAGCTTCTGAAAACACTTCTTGGAGTTAAATGCCTTGCCATTGTGCAGAAAGACATGCTGTGGGGCCAGTGTGCTTCTTTTTGCTCCCTGGCAACAATCTTAGAGACATATTTTCAAACAGTATGCCGTACCTGGGTTATAACATTATTAAAATAAATGAAACAAAATACAACATGTTTCTATATTCATTTTAATGTATTTCACCATTAGCAACTGCTAAAATTATTTGCAATCCTTGCATGCAACTGCAAGTTGAGAATACTTATGTTTTTATTTTTATGATGAATGGTAAGTTGGCCTACAAAGTCTATAATTGTGCCCTGATTTAGTTTGTAATCTAATTTTATGCAGCTTTTATTTGAATTGGAAATGTGTAGCTTTCATACTTCCTCATTGGCAAAAGGTCATCAGTTGAGTTACTCTCGGGAAAGGGAACGCTGCATGTTTCTTAGTTTTTTGGTCTTTCGGTTTGATGAAACCCTTAGAAGAGTATATTATAAAACTAAAATAAAATATGCTCTGGACAGTCTGTAAGCAGCATGTTGTTTACTTGAGTTTTATACTCTGTCAGACTGTGAGAAAGGGAATACAGCTCTCAAAGTATTTAGAATTTTGTTATTGTTTTTTGTTTCCAAAGAACTGTATTTAGTATTAGCTGTTGTCTCAGTGGACATTGTGCTTTGTGTGTACACTAATTAATGGTTTCCTCTTGAAGCATATCATTTATAATAAGTCCCTCTTAGTGGACTGTAAACAATAACTGAGGGTCAGGATCCCTCGAAGTGAAACTGGGGGCATGTGCCTCACGCAGAGAAACCACATTCTGTGACAAAAGCTGTATCGTGTTTACAGATGCCACTGGGTCTCTTGCTGTAAGGAATAGATATAGCATTAGCATAAAATCTAAATCTTACCAGAAATGTGAGCAGAAGAAGGGTTTTAATTATCTGTGGTGGGATGTCCTAGCGGGGGAATTTCTTGATAAGAATGATTATAAAGTGTCCCAGCTGAGTCACTAGGGCCAAACTGATAACAAAATGCTTCCCTTTTTAAAATAATCTCTCTTCCTTTCCCATCAAATCAGTGGAACATTAATACTACTGATAACAATCTTTGTTCATTTTCTTATAGATGTTCTCAGTAGGCTACAGCAGTTCTGACCGCTCTCCCTGTCTGTGTGTGTCCCCAGCCCATCATGAAGCAGTCCCCCTGGAGCAGCCATCAGGGCAGCGGCTGGAGCTCTGGAGGGATGTCCTGGGGGGGCATCCACGGCCGAGACCACCGCAGGCCTGGCGGGATGGGGATCCCAGGCACCATGAACCAGATCTCGCCCATGAAGAAGCCCTTCTCCAGCAATGTCATTGCACCTCCCAAGTTCCCCCGGTCCGCAGCCTCACTGACGCCGAAATCCTGGATCGAAGACAATGTGTTTCGCACAGACAGCAACAGCAACACCCTCTTACCACTGCAGGTGAGTTCAGCGTGCCCAGTCTCCATCAATTGTTGTATCTCTGTGGACTATGAGGAGCATGGTTTTATTTTTATTTTCAAACTTAGATAACAATAACGTATCATTGATTTAACTTTGAAATGTGAACTTGAAATAGATTAGTTGTTATTGTTAACTAAGGGCTAAGGAGCCTCATAGAGCAGGTTAGTTGTCAATCTGTTGTTGATCTTCATTAGTGAATCTGAAATGCAAGAGGTTAGAATTAAAGCTATGCACATATGGATACTGTCAGACAGCTGTAAATCAGTACCTTTCTTACCAGCAGTGCGATCAGACCGTTGTGTTACAGACACAGTAGCAACTTCAGCAGAGGAGAATTGCCCTGGGTTAGTCTACTGAAAGGCCATATTTTAACTAGGCAGTACAATGAGCTGAAAAGTCTTGAGGAAGACTTTTCTCACCGGTGACCTATAATTTAGTTACACAATAGGGGAGTTTGAAACATATTCAGGATTTGTGTATATATTTTTCATTATTATTTTATGAGCAAGATTTTGTTTTTTAATTATTTACTGTTTGTAAGGTTTGGTAACTTTTGCCAAAGCTGTTATTCATATTCCAATTGTCCTGCTTTCCGGTAGGACCTTGTTTATATGGGAAAATGTATTACGTGTCTCTTAGGCCAGAACACATTGTAACGTTAAATGCGAGGCCTTAACAGTCTGCAGTGTGCTGATGCTGAAGGATTAGGAACTGTGGCCCATTAATCTCATGCATCAGAGTGCAGACGCAATACTGGACAAAAATAACTCTCAGCATGTAATGTAAAAGGCATCATGTCTTTTGAATGCACCTAAAAGCTTTTGTACAAGAAGGGTGTATGTGGTGTTATGTTCAATACACTAAAATCTTAAAAATAAATCTCTACTCCTACTTCATCTCCACTACGTTGTTATTTATTTTAAGGAAACACTTATTTTCTCAATGACATCAATTAAATAGTTGTAAGAGGGAATACAAATTCATTGCAAGGCACAAGACTAAACCCTTCAGCTCTTGCCAAGGGTTGAAAAGTATTACAGAAATGCATCTGGTCGCCAGGGAGGAAAAAAGTAACCGTAGACATGAGATGTATGCAAGTCATAAGGATTGTGTATAGAGTTTCTAAATTGAAAAGGGAATGGAAATTAATTAGATTTAAGCTAAGCACCTGCTTAATTAAAAAAAAAAAAAACCATAATATCATGTATTACAGTTTTATAACAGCTGCATTTTCTCCAATATTATTAACATATATTTAACAAAGATTGTATGCCAGATTTGTGTGCTCAGGCAGGGAACTAAAATATGTTATTATATAAATATAAATATTATTTTATTAAAGTAGAAACTCCCTATATTAGGCTCACCTGTACTTTTCTCAATTTGTGTTTGCCTTCTATTTTTATAAGTTGCATCTTGTGCATGAAACACAGTCCTCCAATCTGAGCTAGACAGGTTTGGGAATATTTTGAACAAATGAATTCAAAATGACCTGGCAGTTGAAAACCTTCTATTTTGTAGCTTGTGCAAAATCTGCTTTTCTTTCTATTCTTGAATTAATGTTTTTTGTGCATTGGGCATAACATGAATATGACACTCTGGATAATTCTAGTATATCTGTGTGTCTCAAAGCAACTTCTAATTGTAAAGGATTTTCTTGTTAACAAACAAGAAAAGTAGCTGAAGAAAAAAAGCTCATATTTTCATGATAAATAATACGATGCTCAAATATAACTCAGACACTAATATATATATATATATATATATATATATATATATATATATATATATATATATATATATATATATTTATAGCTTCACTTTTTGTGCACCAGTTTTTAATTCCAGAAATGTGTGTGATGGATGATGGAAAATTACCATCCATAGTGGTTGCAAAACATGAATCCATTTGATATTTGGCCTATTGATATTGTCTAATTCAAACCTAAAAACATTGGTGACTTTATTTCTGTTTTACTATAGAAATAGTGAAAGCAAAACTGTTCATCAGGATAAACCAGCTGAAAGGTGGTAATAAATCATGCAAAGTATAATAATTCTAGTAATAATTATGCCTATATGAGAGAGTGCCTAGTTTTAAATTATGAATGGGGTGCATGTTAAAATGGCCAGCCATGCTTACTAAAGTTTTCCAGTTTATCCTCTTAATGTGAATGTCTTATTTTTCCATTTTTTTAAGTTCTTCTTTCTTTCATTCTTTTTTTCTTTCCCTCTTTTCACAAGACTTTATTGAGCCAAATAGGAAATGAAAGTGGTCCCCATGAGACTGACAGGAAAGAGGTTTAAGAATCCAGTTCTTTCAATTTCTTTAACTGATTCATGTGTGCCTGTCTATTTAATATTTGCTCTATTCCTCTGATGAGAAATCCCGAGAACGTTTTTTTTTCCCCCTCTGTCTTCCTCTATCGTTCTCCTTGCTGAGAAAAGTAATTAAAGCAAAGACTCATGCGACATGCGGTTTCTGTGACTTGCAGTAAACAGGTGTGTCTGGTTTAGACTGCAGATTATTTTGTCATTAGATTGTCACATACAGTAGCTTGTGGGTATTTTGACTGATATCCCACCCAGGCGTTTCTGAGGAATGTCTTTAGTTACTAAAGAACGAGTTGCTTGAAATAATTTGCTTAGTGATGAAGTGCTGCAGTATACTGATAAAGACCTTGAACTGTTATTATAATCTGTATTTTATTAACTGAATTCAAAATCTTTACTCTTATGATGGGTTTATTTATTATTATTTGAAGGTATATAAAAGTCATAGGAGGAAACAAAATTATAATGAAGCAATTCATACCATTCATATTTTAAAAGGCGGATTATAAAAGGCAGGAACTTGTGCTTTTAATTCTCTTCTCTTGGGTAATTTTAAGCAGCTGTAGTTCTCATGTGAGATAATTGATTGCCTTCTCTCTCTTTCTCTGCTTCGTTAATAAATCCGAGTATGATTGCCTTTCCCCAAAAACAGAGGAAGCAGCATCTGTGAATTATGTTTCAATTAAGTCCAACTTCCAATGCATTACATCATTTGCCATGGAAGGAGAAAATACTCATTGTAAGATTATTTTTTTGTTTGTCACTCATTTCTAAGTCGACATCTTTCACACTGCTTCAGTTCCAACCAGGTTTATTATAAAAGTGCTGAATTCAAAAGGCAATATTAATTAGTCTAACAACTACCTCAGATTTAGCATCAAGACGTTATGCTGTCACAATGAAGCACAGCGGCTTATAGAAAACCCATAAAAAAAATAAAAGCAAGAGATGTGAATAGCTTGTGCAGTAGGTTGCATAGACACTGACTGTCAGTGCACACACTAATGCACTAGAAATGCATTCATAGAGTTCCAACAGCTGAAAAATGCATTACGTTTAAAAATAGGCTGTCTGACGGGTTGAAGTGGAGGTTTGTATTTTGGTTATGTGCCCGTTTTTAAAAATTAATTTGAAAACAGTGGTACGTGATTCATGATATAAATCTAGTTTTACACTGTAGACGAGCATGTGTGGTATCGTACTAGGACTGTAACAGATGTCACTGACAATGAAGAATGTCTGTAGACTTTATTTTATTTTAAGCAGAAGCAGGAGTTGCTTCTGACATATGTTTTAAGACTACTCCATAAAACTGGGATGGTTGGAGAGAGAGGCATTAAGCCTCTCATCTGAAATAAATACTTGAAACTGTGCAAAACTGAACAGAATGATAATCTCTGCTTATTTCAGGTATGTTTTATTTTTTCCACTACATACTTTCTGTTACCTCTATAAAGACGGCCTTTGCTGCCTATTTGTCTTTATTTTTATTGTATGGGCCGAATACTTTACTCTGCCCATTCAGCACCATATCCCAGACTCACCATAAAAGGTGAAGTATTTCAAAGGGTATGCTCTTAAAGGTACAGACTCATTTTCTACTCTTTGCTTAGCTCCATAAAGTGAAAAGTTCTGCTATGCTTTGGGACAGTCTTCTGATCTTATTTTATATTGCATGTGGCAGACGTTCTTTATTTTTTCAAATGTAAACTTCAAAGTCGGCTTTAAAAGCATGAGGTATTGCTGAAAGGATGCCCAGCTTTGAAACGTGTGTTTGGTGGTTTGTGATGATATGCATTTTGAAGAGAGAAGATTAGAAGATTGTTCTATATCCCTGGATTTTGTGAAAGTTCTTTGCTGTTGTACCTTAGTCATTACCCTTGATATGTCAATTCCAGTTATTATTATTATTATTATTATTATTATTATAGTTTTATACTATAGTTAGGCATTTCTTTACATCCTGAAAGGTGCAGTGACTAGCTACATTTCTCTGAACAGCTTTTTGTAATGTTCTGAAAGTTGTGGTTCCAAATGTGTTGTTTTCAAGTTGTATATACAAGGATAGGCTCAGATGTTTATTTATTTATTTTCCTGTTTGTTCAAAGGTAAAACAGATTTGTACTGTGCATATATCTTTTCAAAATTGCTTTGGTTTATGGGAATTGTAACTCAATATTTTGGGATTCTAGTTTTTCCATCTTGAGCTTGTCTTGTTTGTTTTGTCATTTGTCACTTATTATGGTTCTTGTAGATATCTGGTGACCATGTATTACAGAACAATGTTGAATACACCTGCGACTGTCTGTATTGAGAATGCTAAATCCGAGTTCTGGCTCCACTAATAGTACTAATACTCTAGTTTTGCCCTTGGTCCTCATTTCCACGCAAAGCCTCAAATTCCTGTGGACTTTATCCTCTGCAGGATCTTAAGACCTCAGTGAAATCTTTTTAGAACTTTCTTTGTTCATAAAGAGGTTCAGTTCTTATAACGTCCATATGTTCCACCTTTCTTTTCTAGAATTAGTCTGTTTTGCTGAGAGAGGATTATTGCTAATGCCTATGTGGCTTTTGGAGGTCATGACACAAGTGGGCGCTGTTATAAATGGAGTCAAACTGAAGCCTTGATGAATCTTGAATAATATAATGCTCTTGATTCTTTCCCCTTCTCTGTGACTGTACCATTTATTTCAGGCTGTGGGTCAAGAAACTCCGATTCCCCCATTATCATGTAATTGGCTTCTCCAGAATGGAATCCAAAACAGATGGTTAAATAATGTTGCCCTCAAAACAATGGTGCACTCTTGAATACTTCAGATACCACACATGCCAAGAGAGAATTTCCCTTTTTTTCCCTCTCTCTCTCTTGCTCTCTCACATACTGTCGCATCTATGTTATTTTTGTCTCCATCCTCTGCCTTATTTCGATAATTGGTAGTGCCTACTTCTGAACTGCTGCAACTTTTCTATTTAATTTCCAGTTCACTGATGGTGTACAAATTCTCTTTCCTTTAAAATTGTTTTTTGCTTAATACATTCTCTATAACAGTGTTTCTCAAATGTGAAGATTATTATCTAACAGAACTATATCAAACATTTGTCAGGACATGTCATCAACACATTTCTGATTTGCAAACAAAAGCCTCCACTACAGCAAAAAACACAGAAATCTATAACTTTTTGCCATTTTAGATACTTTAGTATGCAGATTTCTGCAGATCTACATCTCCCAAAGGTATTGATTCATTGCTGACCATGTAACAGGCTTGCAAAAAGAAATATATAAATATCTTCATGAGGGTAAATCTTAAAAGATTCTGCCATCTTTTCTTGTATATTTACATGTGTTTAGAGCAGCAGGGGGTAATTCTCCAAGCCAGAGTGTGTGGGTGTGAGTTTATTTCAGTCACTGATACTGCCTTTATACTTTACCAAAGAGACGGGGGGGGGGGGGGGGGGTGTGGAGGAAATTGAAATCCAATTAGCACATCTAATTTAGTCTGTGAAATCATTTCAGTGTCACCCATGACATTAGTTCAGAAGATTAAATCACAGGCTTCTCATTTTTGCTTTGAAACAGCGTTATCATTTTTCATTACACAGCAGGAAGTTTGGTAAAACTTGGTAGTAAAGCCAAGTAAGGTATTCAGATATTTTAGAATTAAAAAGTGTATAGTTTTTGCTGTGTTCTCTTTATAGTTATTATTTCATATTAATTTGATATAATCACATCTTACTTAGTGACATTCCCAGGGGCACAAATGCAGGACAGCTTGTCATAGCCACCATTTTGATGTACCTCTTTTATTTCACACTTTGCTGTAAAGTTGCTTAATGTGTAGTATCTGGTTATCTAAGCTGCATTTTGTATTTTTATTTATTTATTTATTTATTTTTGCTTTAAGATAAGATGTTTTATGAGCTTTGACTATGTTGCTTATCCTGTTTGCCTTGGATTTTCCTGCTGTAAAATTAACAATTAAAGTGCAAGCATATTAGACTTCTGTTACATGTAGAAGAAAAACAATAACACACATACTGTTTGTTTATGTTCATCTTCCTAGTTAAATGATAAATAAATGTTAAATAAAACATTTTCAAGTAGAATAAGAAGAATGCAAAGTTATTTCAGTGAAGCAGTTTATAGTTGTCTGCAGTGCAGTGCAGTGTGGAGAACCAGGGCCCTGTATTTAACTGCCTAGCTTGTCTCACCACAAATAGACTTAATTCTACATTTTTTCTTGTGGAAATTCTCAAAGCCTTCTTTGGGGGTGGAATAAGGTCTATACAGGCTTAGCTTGGGTTGTTATAATCATATGTTATCCCACTGATCCCATTTTTGGGTCCTGTCTTTTTTATCCAGCTGCCATGATGTCTGAGCTGAATGCAGTCAAAACTACTGACACACTGTTATAAAAAGGAGCTTCAGTACCCGTCATTAGGAATGGATTAGAAATGGGTTACTGCATCTCCCTGTGAACTCCACATTCTGTCTCATACTCAGTTATTGACATTTAATATGTAAAAGCTATGATTACTCTTCTAATCCTTCTCTTGATCTATGGCCATAAATTGAGGAGACTTTCATACTTCTGTCTCATTTACAACAGCGTAGAATTATATTATTGGTGTCCCACCCCCATCCCCAATCCTTTGTCAATACTTTTCATTACCTAGCAAATAATATAACAAATTAACTACCTGCAGTGTCAGTATTTCAGAAAGTTTCAGTCAGGCTCTTACAGTCTTTGATTTTCTGCGATTACTGTATATAGTTAAAACAGAAGCTTCAAATTAGCTATGCAGCCCGAGTCTGCCAAGTGAGCATTACTGTACCACAGGGAAGCCACTACACACATTCTTTTCAAATCCAAGTTCATGAATAAATTCTGAAAAAGGAAATCATGAAGAAAATGATAGCTGTAGTGGACTCTTTTCTCTTTTTACTATAATTTATTACTGCAGCCTTGAAACACAAGGAGTTAAGTTGTTAGTTTAAATGTATCACAGTAACAGATTGCCTTATCAGCCTGCTGACATAGCTCCCCTGTTGTTCTCTGTTACTTCCCTGTGCTCTTAGCAACAATGGTTTACATGCCATTGTTGATGAAGTCATATCGTTCTCTGAAGAATGACATTCCACCTGAAGAATTCCTACTATTATTCATGTACTTAGAACTTTTCTACCTTCAGTAAAGAACCTACATTGTAATTATTAATAATAATAGATACATATGAACTGTTAAGAATGGCGCCTAAATGCAGCAGAATTCATGTTTTTCCAATATACACTTTTTCTTTCCTATTCAGATATTGCTTCATCAGATGGGTTCATCTGACATTCCTGGCTGGCTGCTTCTTGTGTAGTTAATTAAACATTAAACAGACCGAACCGCTAGACAGGGCCACATGTGCCAAAGGGAAGCTCTTGCTTTGGGATCATTGAAGATCAACACAGTGGCCTTTGAGTCCCATGGGTTTGAGAATGAAAATTAGTCAGGCCTGATTCTTCTCTTTGCTCTATACCAATTTATTCTCAAAAGAAGGTCATGAATATATAGTCCATGCAGAATTCTATTTTTTTTTATGTCAGTAGCCTTAAAACCATGCTTTCCTATTTGAAGGTTTTAAACCTCTTGTTTTCAAGCAAAACATTGATCTTAAACATTTATCGGTGTGTAATAGCATTTTCTGCCTTTAACTTTTTTGTCCAGGAATCTGATTGTTAATATTATGATATTGTACATAGTATTGTTCATCCCTATGGTTTGTGCATATGTAAGAATTTACAATAAGTTACTTATAACTTAAATCCCAGGGATTGTCTTTTTGTCTCGGCAATGGCAAAAAAAAAAAAAAAAAAAAAAAAGAAAACCTCTTGAAAGTATTTTGGATGTGAAGATGTGAAATTGCACATTATAACTGTACACAAATTAACTGTCATTTACTATTAGGGATACCACTATAATTTGTTTATTTTTTGTTATAGTTCACTTTATGTTGCTTTATTTTGAGAAGAAATATGTTTTTCTACATTAAATATTGATAATCTGTGTCTCGGTGCCCAAGATTAGCAGACTAACCCACATCCCCACAGCTAAGGAACCTGCAGTCATGCCAGATATCAAATACACACACACACACAGTGTAAGAAACTAACTCCCAGTTAAGCCTGCTAATGGCGATTATTTGTAATGACTCGGTTTAACCAAATCTTTTTCTTTCATAGGATCGTTCTAGAATGTATGACAGCTTGAACATGCACTCCCTGGAAAACTCACTTATTGATATAATGAGAGCTGAACACGATCCTTTGAAGGGTAAGTTGCTACTTCAGAGACTTTGCTTACATTTGGAAATTGACCATTTTTGACTGATTTCTGTATATTCATTTAACGTTTGCTGCCTTTTGAACATTCTGATTACCATTAATTTGTGGATGTAGCTTTTAATAGAATTATAATCGTTTAATTAATCTATAGTCATTGAGGCAGTTAGTTTGCTCATTGAAGCTGTTTCTTTTTACATTGCCATTTTCCCTTCCCCCTAACTGGTAAAGCCATTACAACATGTTCTCTTTGAATTAGACAAACAAAACTTGTACCTTTCCACCATTTATCTGAATATTTTGGTTCTCACTTACAAAAGCCAGTTATGAATCTCAAATTTGAATACAAATATTGATTAAATAAGGTAGAATCTGCAGGATGTAATCTGGAGTACAGCAGATGTACAGTGACATTGACAATAAAAGAACAAGTTGCAAGTCCTTGATGCTAAAGATGTAGAAACAAAGGATGTGCAGAGAATGTGTTCATAGGAAGACCTCATCATCTCTGCACATACGAGCCGGGGGGAGAGTGGTGCAAGGAAAGGGGTGCTGTAACAGCTGCTGTTCTCCTGCCTACTTTGTAGTGTAAATGCATTGGCTCATTAAGCAATAAAACATACAAACCGCATCCTGAGAGGCTTTTTTTTAAAATAGTTAATTAATTTATCTGTTATACTGTAGATAAAGACACCGATCAATCTACGTTTGTGTATTTGTGTTCATGTGTATGTGTATAAATCTGGCCAGCCAGTATCTGTGCTCATATATAAGCAAGCTAAGTTGCCTTTCCTGGCCTTACCCCCAACCATTACCAACAATGGCTGAGCTTTGAGCTGTGGTAATGAGAACCATTTGTGCTGCTGTCTTTCTTAATTCCAGTGTGACCTCAGCAGATTTCAGATTGCTTATGAGGAACTCATTGGGTATTAACTGTTCAGTATTATGACTACACTGTAGCACAGCAGCAATGCATTACTGGGTTTTGAGTTGATCTACATGTGTGTGTAGTGATGTAATTGCAAATTGGAGAGGGCAGCAGACCCATAGTTCAACCTCTCACTCACCACAAAAAGGTTGACTGGACACTCCCGTTTGTTTGTCCTGCTTTGCAGTACTGCTTGATCTATATTTGTTATTCATCTTTACAGAACCATTTTGTTCCAGATAGCTGCCCAAAAACATGAAATGCTTTCTTGGGAGTAAAAGATTTCTATAGTGAAAGTCACATTGAAGCACAAAGCTTGCTTTCTTTAAGCTAGGAACTTATTTACAGCCAGCTCTTTGAGCTTGAACATTTAAATGACCTGAAACAGTGCCGCTTTTATGCAGTACTGCAGTGGTAAGAAAGGGAGACATTGGAATGTCAGGCACGTGCTCTTGATTTGGCTGGTAATGCGGTCTGCAGAGTGACTAAGCATTTTGAATCTGACTTTTATTATTATTAATACCAAAGTCAAGTAAATATTTTAAACAACCAACTTAAACATTTAATACAATGTTTTCTCAAGGAATATAAGGCAGCAATATTTTGTGCATTGTCTGTCGGCTTTAGCATAACTAAACAATTGCTTTTGTTTAACTGGCTTTAGCCGTCGCATAGTTTGGTCACAGGTCACAGACAACAGAGAACTAGTGTATAGAAATGCACGGTATTTAACAACATTGTGACGTGTATTAGTAGGAACAAGTGTTATAGATATACGATAGAAATTGAATGAAAGAGGCAGAAAGAAAAATAAAGAAAAATAATTTCCATAGATACCTAGTTATATAATGAGCCTTTGACAGTCACTGGCAAAATAATTATTTATTGGCAGATATATATCATTATATTGATATTCACTATGTTAAAAGTGATCACTACAAATTAATGAAAACAATTGTATCTGAAAACCTGGATTACCCCCGTGCACCAACAATTTAAATTGAAATGTGTATTCATCATCTTAATGAAAATAAACTGCCTTTTTTTCGGGAAACATTTTTGTACCCAGACTAGTGTCAATAATCACTCGAGCCTATACAGAATGAAGTCTTCACCAAGATATCACTATATTGGGCACTTAAGGGTGCTGTATTGTTTGATATCAATGACCCCATTCATACCTATTAGGCCGGCCCTGGGCCGCCTCAAATTTAGTCCGGCTTTTTTTAGAGACCCTGTTCACATTCGCAGTTTTAGGAGGCCTAAGTGCGTCACACATGCGGGCAAAAAGGAGGCCTGAATGAAATGCATTCCGGGAATAAACAAATCTGCTCAAACAAACCAGTTACCCATGACATTGTCTGCTTACAGGTGTATGCGATGTATTTATAACCTGCTGCTCAGTATTTCTTCTGAGTTCCTCGGAAAAACATGCAACCTTTTCTCTGGACTCTACTGCGTTTGTTGTCATTTTTTAAATCTGATCTTTGCATTTTTATTTTCCGTTTAACTTGGTCGGGTGAATGATTGATAGCCATCGATCGCTTCTATAGTTATATCCTCATAGTAGCGCTCATACACTTCCATTGGTTTGTTTTTTATCTTTATCTTCCATCCACATTGTAAACAGCACTTTAATTTCTGCATCATCCCAGTTACCTCCAAAGTCGGCATTTGTAATTGTACTTCTCAGCTCAATATAATTGCATTTCGGATTGGATAGTAAACAGCTGGTCTCGTTTTAAAATGCATTGATTTGAATGGAAATTTATATCATTTTAATGCAAAATTGGGATAATTAATAAAGTTTTCTGGTCCTGTTCACAATTTCACAATGCAATTTTCACATGTAAAATGCATACTGTTAAAATTCAGACTTCAATCATACTTAGTACAAGAAAAAAAATAGCGAGTTTACCAGCTACACAGACTTTTATTTTAGTAGTTTGAATAACTCAATACTTAGCCTATACTTTTGTAATATATATGAAGATGTGAACTAGTGAAATGCATCTGTACATGTAAGACTATAGATCGATATGACATTCAAACAATATAGAGAAAATACTGCTCGTCTTGTGCAGTGGTGCCTGTGTTTATTCTGCGTTGGCATGAAGCGGCGACTCTTTGACTCATACACGCGAGTCTCCAGGGGCCGTGGCTTGAGTTGTGTCACACGCTGACGCTTTCCACCCGGCCCAGGGCCCGGAGCGCTCATATTCAGATTTAGGCCTGGTCAGAAAGTGGGACTAGTTTTCACCCGGCCCAGGGCTGCCTTAAAACTATGACCCGTGCCCTGGGCCGGCCTAAATCTCAAATGTGAACGGGATCAATACTACCATGTGGCAGAGGATTTGACATAGACAAAAGGCAGGATTCAGACACGTAATGTTCCAAGCAAGGCATTTTTATATCCACAAGCCCATCAGAAGTGTTCAGTTGCCATTGCTCATAATAGTTCCGGTTACAAGTTACTGAAAAAATGCAGTATATCAAAGCTACATAATATTACCTGTTGCCAGCCTTACAAGGTTCTGCAGAATGTGATGGCAGTAGCAGGAATGTAGGGGCTTAGAGACTGAGAGTGTGTTGGGTACTTTGGTTGGATAATTTATGGAAACCCAGTTTACTCTGTGGATGCATGATCAAGTAATTAGGGTGATGTTCTCTTCCAGTAGGTAAAGGCTAATGCAGCTAATATTATATTGGCTACTCAGAGTTGGGATTTCATAGGGATCCCATTTATATTATATCTTTAAGCTTTAAACTAAATACAATGGCCTCAGTGCAAATGTAAATTTCTTTTGCATGCACAAAATCACAGAAATTATGGTTTTCAGTTACGGGGTCTTTTATGTTATGGTCAGTAATGTTAAATAGTAATGCAACAATTAGTGTGAAATTGTGGTGAAATCTATTGTAAAGCATGGTATTAGGCAAGTTCTCTTTCTCTCTCTCTATCGATTGTATGTATGTGTGTGTGTGTGTGTGTATATGTGTATATATATATATATATATATATATATATACACACACATTATATTGTCTTTATGATTCTTTATTTTTGTATCTCCAAAGAATCTCTCCAGAAGAGTCTTCTGGGTTTTTGTATTACAGCTTTGTCTCTGTTGAGATATATATATTATAAAGAAAGGCTGTAGGGAATTACATAGTCCATTAATTTTTAAACAGTCCACAAATTGAGTCGACATCACTCCTGCTCCAGTTAGTTTGAGACAAAAGCCAACAGCTATTCAGTGTGAACATTTGTGTATATTTGTAGCTACAGTTAATTACTTTGCAAAGTAATTAAATTCTCATTATTCATAAAATGCAGAGAGAGAGAGAGAGAGAGAGAGAGAGAGAGAGAGAGAGAGAGAGAGAGAGAGAGAGAACCAATTTGGAGGTTATATGATCCATAAAACTGATAATAAAAAGTACATTGCTAAATTACCTTTTTGGTTTTACATTTTTGTTTTCTAACATCTTTTCATTGTTGAAGTAATTTACTAATTATATGTGTTCATGGTTTCCCTGTGTCTACCCCTAATACCAATTTTTAATTTAAGACTTAAGACTGAAGTATGACTTCATTGTGTTCATGTACTTTCACTGAACTGTTGATCTCTTATATTACTCGACTTTCACTTACTTTACTGTACTTAAATAGTTTACATAATGTGGAACTGGAAAGTAGTACAAATCATGATTCATATTATTCTGAAAATATCTTGAAAATATACCTCTGGTGTCGCTTGTGTTAGATGACTCCCTCTTAAAAGAAAACATGGCCAATATATGCAGTGTCTTTGCCACCTTTTCTATCACAGATGTGTAATTTAATTGAAATTGAACTGTATAATACAAGAAGTGCACCAAATGACCTGCACAGTTTCAGCCAAAGTTTGGGTCATGGGTCTCCCCTCAGCTTTGAGTCAGACAGCATTATGGAGCAAGTGTGGTCTGTCCCTATGGCTCCCTCTCTGAAATCTCTTGTGACATGCAATAATACTAACTATCTAACTCTGTCTTTCTGTGTGTATATATATATATATATATATATATATATATATATATATATATATATATATATATATATATATATATATATATATATACAATATACAGAAATTATTATTATACAGAAATATAGTATTATTGCATGTCATATATATATAATAAATGTTTGAAATAAATCTGAGTTGCATGTTTCTGACATTTGAAAAATTGTCTTCAATTCTTTTCTCTTCTTTTCTTTTATTTTAGGACGAATGGGATACCCACATCCTGGAACGGACAATCTTCTTATGCTCAATGGTAATTATTTAGAAATTATATTGTATTGTGCATACACTTACTTTGATATGTTCTTAGATATTGTATATTTATTTATTTTCAAGAAACTATATATATATATGTATGTATGTATGTATGTATGTATGTCTATATTTGTGTGTGTGTGTGTATATATATACATATGTATACACACACCTAAAGGATTATTAGGAACACCTGTTCAATTTCTCATTAATGCAATTATCTAACCAACCAATCACATGGCAGTTGCTTCAATGCATTTAGGGGTGTGGTCCTGGTCAAGACAATCTCCTGAACTCCAAACTGAATGTCTGAATGGGAAAGAAAGGTGATTTAAGCAATTTTGAGCGTGGCATGGTTGTTGGTGCCAGACGGGCCGGTCTGAGTATCTGCTCAGTTACTGGGATTTTCACGCACAACCATTTCTAGGGTTTACAAAGAATGGTGTGAAAAGGGAAAAACATCCAGTATGCGGCAGTCCTGTGGGCGAAAATGCCTTGTTGATGCTAGAGGTCAGAGGAGAATGGGCCGACTGATTCAAGCTGATAGAAGAGCAACTTTGACTGAAATAACCACTCGTTACAACCGAGGTATGCAGCAAAGCATTTGTGAAGCCACAACACGTACAACCTTGAGGCGGATGGGCTACAACAGCAGAAGACCCCACCAGGTACCACTCATCTCCACTACAAATAGGAAAAAGAGGATACAATTTGCACAAGCTCACCAAAATTGGACAGTTGAAGACTGGAAAAATGTTGCCTGGTCTGATGAGTCTCGATTTCTGTTGAGACATTCAGATGGTAGAGTCAGAATTTGGCGTAAACAGAATGAGAACATGGATCCATCATGCCTTGTTAGCACTGTGCAGGCTGGTGGTGGTGGTGTAATGGTGTGGGGGATGTTTTCTTGGCACACTTTAGGCCCCTTAGCGCCAATTGGGCATCGTTTAAATGCCACAGCCTACCTGAGCATTGTTTCTGACCATGTCCATCGCTTTTTGACCACCATGTACCCATCCTCTGATGGCTACTTCCAGCAGGATAATGCACCATGTCACAAAGGTCGAATCATTTCAAATTGGTTTCTTGAACATGACAATGAGTTCACTGTACTAAACTGGCCCCCACAGTCACCAGATCTCAACCCAATAGAGCATCTTTGGGATGTGGTGGAACGGGAGCTTCGTGCCCTGGATGTGCATCCCACAAATCTCCATCAACTGCAAGATGCTATCCTATCAATATGGGCCAACATTTCTAAAGAATGCTTTCAGCACCTTGTTGAATCAATGCCATGTAGAATTAAGGCAGTTCTGAAGGCGAAAGGGGGTCAAACACAGTATTAGTATGGTGTTCCTAATAATCCTTTAGGTGAGTGTATGTATGTATGTATGTATGTATATGTATATATATATATATATATAATGTATGCATAGATGGATGTATAAACCGTTAAATTTGAAGACTGTACCAAGTGAACTGGACTTTGGCAAATCTCTGATGTTCCCAGGGCACACCCTTTGGAAGATTTATGGCTTCAACTCATTATGAAGGCTAGAAATATATTATGCTTCTGGCACAGTTTTCAAAATGAAATAGCCTATTCTGGAGAAAGTAACATGTCAGGGAGTATGGCATGTGATTAACTTGGATAGCTATGTGCACAATTTAGAAATCCCTGTGTTGTAATTTGTGTGTGTGTGTGTGTGTCTGATCTTTTGTAATCTTTATCACATTCTGTAAATGGGTTTCACTGGTCTGAAGGCATTACCAGAACCAGAACAAAAATATCTGTGAAATGGCAATTGCTCTCCTGTGTCGTTGTTTGTTCTCAAGCACCTTCAATTTACAAGAGGGGAATTACATTTTGTATGTAGGCTTTAAGACCGCAGATGCAAGTGACAAGATTTGGGAAGCTTTTTGAAGTAAAACAAAACAAAAAAAATCTCTCCAAGCTCTACATGAAGGGATATGAGCCCTCATGACAGGGCTGTATTGATCAGACTGTGCTGTAGCAGTTCTGGAGGATGACAGACCTCCTAAAGCATCAGCTGTTTTTTCCACAAGAGCGTGTGACTCACTTCATTACATCAGCCATGTAAAAAGGTCAGGAACAAAGCAATCTGGAGTCATTCAGTATGCATGTGTTATTTTAGTGCAAGTGTGCTGGTCAATCCGTTATATTGATGACCCAAAGGCTAATTTTGTAGCTGTAGCCTAGAAAGTAAAGCCAACTGACCTTTTTTTGTTGTTGTTCATTTGTTTTGTTTTGTTCTTTCTTCCTTTTTCATATTTTTTATTAAATGTATTTATTGTATCCTGATCTGCTATTTTAGTATTCCAGACCTATGCATGCTTTGCCAGTAATATATTTCTTAACACAATAATTTAGAATGTCACATAATATCGGCAAGAATAAGGATTTTTCACTCGTCTTGGTCACAAGGTTATACAGAAAAACTGACGACACTGTCTACCACAGGGGTGAGAACGATTTCTCCAGTATTTCTGGCAAAATGCCACAGGCTGAACTAAATTATTTCTGTACAGACTGACCTAGCTTTCAGGAATTTCTGGAAGTTGCTTCAGCATTTTAGGAAGATCTCTTATTCCTGCCTTACATATCTGTTTTAAAATGGATGATATGAATAGTATTTTCACAGATATTTATTTATTATGATTTTAAAGATTTTTCTAATCACTCAGTAAGAAGTCAGTAGTGTTAGAAAATTTATAATCATTATTTTTCATTCTTTCAATTGAAAAAAGGAGAGATTTAAAGATTAAATATCCAAGATGTACATTTCTGGCTTTTTATGTGTCTGTTGTGCAAAATCACATCGAAAAGTCATGGGATTTAGGTCTTCTCAACACATCTATTTTTAAACCCATCTTTGGAGATGTTTTGTATCATCTTGCTCTGTTCTTTTTTTAATTAAATGAGCTGTGCAAAATGTAAAAACGTCCTCCTTCCCTTATTAATATCTCACTTTAATCACTGAAAGGGAAGCGCACTATAACCAAAGTGTAATAACCTTATCTGCCCCCATTTATAATAATTTGATTGAATTTCAGATTTGGTATTATTTAACCCTTTGTCAACTGACATTTATCGGTAAGGTAGTCCTATTCCCACAGATGTGCCGAAGAACAAACTCTATATTTAATTTAGCGTTTTGCCATCTATTTCAGACCTCAGATCCTGAAAAGTGTGATTTAAAGTTCTGTAATCCAGTTTTGACATTGCATATATTAGACCATGTGATATTTAGCTCTGATGAATAAGGTGAGCAACAAACAACAAATCTTTCTTGGCAGCCAAGAGTCCTTCATGGCATGGAAGCTCGGAACGACTGCCTCAGAGTTCTTTATTCTTGAGTTCTGTATATACTTGAAGGCACAATTTGTTTTTTTTGTCTTATATGAAATTATTTACGATTGCTACAAGCATGGTAGAATCATTTAATTACTCTGTTTTCTTAAAGACATATTTTTGCATCAGATATTCATTACTGTACACATTTGATTGATTATTTCATCAGTCAATGTGTCAGAGCACATAATACAAGCACCCTTTTACTCCTTGCTATTTTAAAAGTTGTGTTCTGCATATGAGACCTAAAAATAGCATGCTTGTCCCATCCAGCTGTCAGAGTAAATATAATCGTGATTCCGCTGCAGGCTCTTCACCTTGCTGCCCTTCTGTGTTTTTCTCAGAACTATTTTGCTGATTTTTGAAATGTGAAGTCATATCAATCTACAGTGGTTGGTATAGTTTGGAGTATGGTTTGTTTTTAGGTGTAGCCTTCTGTAACAAATAGTAATTATTTTGTGGTATTCTTGGGATCTCCGAAACCTATAAACAGCAGGCTCTTCGTACACCGTACATTAAGAAGGCAAGAAGCCTGCAACGACTCAAACTGACAGATAGAATATAACCGACTTGTTGTCAGTATTCAGAGTATTTGCAAGCCTTAACATGGCCTACATTTTAGAACCTCTTAAAATATGTTAAGATTAAATTGCCCAATGATTGTGTAGTAGAAACTGGTTTATCCGCACCTGCGCACTTTGAATACTCCGTACAGCACTGACATTTGAGTAACCGTAAATACACATCTGCTGTAGGGTTCTGCAAGTTGAAGAAATACATCTTTCTTTTTCTTTTATTGTGAATCACCCACAGAAAATGCAATTTATACTTTGTGTACATACACACCTCCGAGATATTGCCACATTTTAGACTTTAGACTTTAGTCAGAATTATTTATAATGAGTATTTGTTTTCTCTGGGATACTGTTCCAAAGCCTGGCTGTCATACTCAACAATGTGGTCAATGGTTCTTATGCACATGTGCCTTTGCTTTCTTAAATAATTACAGAATAAAACCACTTCATTACAGTTCTATCATGTTACTGTAGTAGAAAACTTGACAAATGCTAATCTTTCGTGTATTGTCCTACTAAGGTACTATATTTATGTATCTTGCATATGAATGCGCTTCTTTTTTGCTCAGGGTATAACTGCAGAAATTTGTTATTCTGGACATTTTCTTTTGCAAATGTGTTTATTTAAATATTTAAATATTACCACAAACTGTTGAAGAATGTTAATCTGGTTTACCAGGTTTTCATTACATTTCACTGCATGTGCTCTGAACAGTATTGTGTCTGTGAGAATGGTATAACAAAATAAATACACCCACTATATAAACTTATTAAAAAAAAAAAAATGGAAAGGGTGGTCACAAATAATGAATGCTCTGTATTTGTTTTGCCTTTAAATACAGTGTTGCAGCCACTTTATATGCTACAGACTATGCTACTGAGGTTTATTAGCAGTAAGAGAAGAAGCTCTTTCAGGAAAAACAAGCAACTTTGTCAGTGCTACAGCAACCTCCAAATTCTTGTCCTTAAGTGAAGGTCAATAAATACAGCTCTTGTTATTTTATCTACATAACTAATTAGATACAAATCTCAATAGTCTTGCATTACCACAGTGTCTCAGCATGAATGCCTGTGGCACCAGTAATTTTATAACACGTTTCATATTGAGCACAGATAAAAGAGTTTGAAAGGGCTGTGTGAAATTTGCTCCCAATTGTCATAATTAAGCTAAACGAGACAGCAGAAGCCTGCCGGTGTGCTAAAGTAGCCTGCTGCTATGCCTACAATATTTTTTGGATTTAGTGTCAACAGAAGTGTAGATTAATATTTAGTGTTGTAGACTTGTACAGTGGATTGTATAAGTATTCAGCCTCTATAAACATTTTCACATTACAATCTGTGTAAATTAATTTAATTGGGCTTCTTCCCTTTGATTAACACCACATACACAACACTTTGAAGGTGCAAAATATTGTTGTACCGAGAAACACAAGTATAAATAAAAAAAAGCTGGTATGTGTTAGTCGCATAAGTATTCACCCCCCTGAATCAATACTTGGTCTTTTTGGGTAAGTCTCTACCAGCTTTGCACATCTGGTTCCTGTAATTTTTGCCCTTTCTCAAGTTGTGCGGGCACTGTTGGTTAACAGCAACTTTCAAGTCTTGCCATAGATTCTCAATTGAATTGAGGTCTGGGCTTTGTGTTTAGGATCATTGTCTTGCTGAAAGGTGAACCTCCATCCCAGTCCAAGGTCTCTTGCAGACTGAAGCAGGGTTCCTCAAGGGGTTTTTCTATATTTGGCTCTATCCATGCTGACAAGTTTCCCAGTCCCTGCTGATGAAAAGTAACCACATAACATGATGCTGCCGCCACCTTGCTTTACCATGTGGTTCATATTCTTGGTGAGATGCCAAATTGTTAAATGTTGGTCTCATTTGATCAGAGAACCTTTTGCCACATCTTTACTGTGTCTTCCATATGCATTATGGCAAAATCCAAATGGGATTTGATGTGATGGATTTTCAACAATGGCTTTGTCCATGCCACTCTTCCATATAGCCCAGCTTTGTGTGTACCTGGGTAATAGTTGATATATGGACAGTTGGGATGTTTTTTATAGCCCAACCCTGACTGGTGCTTTTCCAGAACTTTCTCTCAGACTTGTTTTGAACACTCTTTGGTCTTCATGGTGTGGTTGTTTGGATATGCTCTCTGACATACTCTGGGACCTTCCAGAAACAGATGTATTTAATCTGTGATCATGTGACACTGTGTGACTTTTGAAGGCAATTGTCTGCACCACAACTTATTTAAATGTGTCAGAGCAAAGGGGGTGAATACTTTTTTCAGTCAAGACTTCATCTTTTTTTTTTTTTTTTTAATTTAAAAAACAATAATAGAATTTTCTTCCAACATTGACATTATGTAATACTTTGTGTAGATCAGTCACAGGAAATCCTAATTAGTTTCACAATCTACTGTACATATGCAATCTGTAGCTTCAGTTGCTAAAAAATACCAAAAAAACAAATGTAAATGCTTTAAGAATTGTAAAGAGATGTATTTAACGGTCTCTGCATTTTTACAAAATATTGACAAACTTTGCTATTTTAAAGTAAGTGGCATGTGGGTAAATAGCCACAGATAATGAACGTTTCCCGCAGTCTGCTTAATTGTAGTTCTTACCATTGTATCAACAAAATAGGTATGAGTAATATTTTTGTCTGGTTATCTCACTGCTAAAATCACTTTGTGCTTTGTTTACATGCAGCAAGGAGTTATGGGAGAAGACGAGGTAATGCATCTGTGTTTTGCTGTTTCTTGGCATGATTAACTGTGGTTGGCTATTAATATTGTGACAATATTATCAGTGTGTAAGTCATGCATGCATGTTGTTTTTTATTCTGTTATTTCTCTACTTGTTCTGTTGATTTGTACACTTTTGTAGTATAGGAATAAATGCACACCTTATCTGTATTAATATATGTAGGTAACGTGTGCATACATTTGTGTCCTATAAAAATGCTTTTATTTTATTTTGTTGTTTTTTTATAATATTTATTAATACTGCAGCTCTTATATATGTATTTATTTGTAAATGATTCAAGTAATTATTGTGAGCTTTTTCTTTACAAGTCATAAAACTGGCATTCCCTTTAAAATATGGTGTGGCACTTTGCTAAAGATGTGTGATAATTTATTGAAAATTCTTGTAGCAGACCTATAATCCCTTTCAAACTTTAAAGCTCATATATATATATACACTCACCTAAAGGATTATTAGGAACACCATACTAATACTGTGTTTGACCCCCTTTCGCCTTCAGAACTGCCTTAATTCTACGTGGCATTGATTCAACAAGGTGCTGAAAGCATTCTTTAGAAATGTTGGCCCATATTGATAGGATAGCATCTTGCAGTTGATGGAGATTTGTGGGATGCACATCCAGGGCACGAAGCTCCCGTTCCACCACATCCCAAAGATGCTCTATTGGGTTGAGATCTGGTGACTGTGGGGGCCAGTTTAGTACAGTGAACTCATTGTCATGTTCAAGAAACCAATTTGAAATGATTCGACCTTTGTGACATGGTGCATTATCCTGCTGGAAGTAGCCATCAGAGGATGGGTACATGGTGGTCAAAAAGCGATGGACATGGTCAGAAACAATGCTCAGGTAGGCTGTGGCATTTAAACGATGCCCAATTGGCGCTAAGGGGCCTAAAGTGTGCCAAGAAAACATCCCCCACACCATTACACCACCACCACCAGCCTGCACAGTGGTAACAAGGCATGATGGATCCATGTTCTCATTCTGTTTACACCAAATTCTGACTCTACCATCTGAATGTCTCAACAGAAATCGAGACTCATCAGACCAGGCAACATTTTTCCAGTCTTCAACTGTCCAATTTTGGTGAGCTTGTGCAAATTGTAGCCTCTTTTTCCTATTTGTAGTGGAGATGAGTGGTACCCGGTGGGGTCTTCTGCTGTTGTAGCCCATCCGCCTCAAGGTTGTACGTGTTGTGGCTTCACAAATGCTTTGCTGCATACCTCGGTTGTAACGAGTGGTTATTTCAGTCAAAGTTGCTCTTCTATCAGCTTGAATCAGTCGGCCCATTCTCCTCTGACCTCTAGCATCAACAAGGCATTTTCGCCCACAGGACTGCCGCATACTGGATGTTTTTCCCTTTTCACACCATTCTTTGTAAACCCTAGAAATGGTTGTGCGTGAAAATCCCAGTAACTGAGCAGATTGTGAAATACTCAGACCGGCCCGTCTGGCACCAACAACCATGCCACGCTCAAAATTGCTTAAATCACCTTACTTTCCCATTCAGACATTCAGTTTGGAGTTCAGGAGATTGTCTTGACCAGGACCACACCCCTAAATGCATTGAAGCAACTGCCATGTGATTGGTTGGTTAGATAATTGCATTAATGAGAAATTGAACAGGTGTTCCTAATAATCCTTTAGGTGAGTGTATATACACACACATATATATATGTATATATATATTATATACATACACATATATATATACATATATATACTGGAAAAATGTTGCCTGGTCTGATGAGTCTTGATTTCTGCTGAGACATTCAGATGGTCAGAATTTGGCGTAAACAGAATGAGAACATGGATCCATCATGCCTTGTTAGCACTGTGCAGGCTGGTGGTGGTGGTGTAATGGTGTGGGGGATGTTTTCTTGGCACACTTTAGGCCCCTTAGTGCCAATTGGGCATCGTTTAAATGCCACGGCCTACCTGAGCATTGTTTCTGACCATGTCCATCCCTTTATGACCACCATGTACCCATCCTCTGATGGCTACTTCCAGCAGGATAATGCACCATGTCACAAAGGTCGAATCATTTCAAATTGGTTTCTTGCACATGACAATGAGTTCACTGTACTAAACTGGCCCCCACAGTCACCAGATCTCAACCCAATAGAGCATCTTTGGGATGTGGTGGAACGGGAGCTTTGTGCCCTGGATGTGCATCCCACAAATCTCCATCAACTGCAAGATGCTATCCTATCAATATGGGCCAACATTTCTAAAGAATGCTTTCAGCACCTTGTTGAATCAATGCCACGTAGAATTAAGGCAGTTCTGAAGGCGAAAGGGGGTCAAACACAGTATTAGTATGGTGTTCCTAATAATCCTTTAGGTGAGTGTATGTATGTGTATATATGTGTTTTAAAAGAACATTGGTTCTACATTTATTTGTTTTTAAATTAATCGCTTATGACATTCAAGATGCAACAGTCCTTATGGTGAGAGGTGGGGCATCCGATTGACCCCCAGAAATGAAAGGAACTATTTACCCTGTAAATATAAGCTAAGTAGATTTTGTTTTGACCTCATGTTGAACTGTTTAAATACTTCAACAATGTTGTGACATTGCACCAGCATTGACAAATATAATTTCATTTTAAAAAGTAAGCACGAAAGGATGATGTTGTTCAGACTGGAGAACAAAACTCACAGATTAACATGGAACAGTGACTTCAGTTTTTATCTTTTAAAGATGTTCTGTAAAGTGCATTATCTAACTAGATCACCAGTTGATAAGTCTTTCCACAATGAAGTATGATTTTATTTAGTGTTTCCTCAGTACATTTGGCAAAGCCACAAGGTGTTTATAAGTTTTTCTTAATCTAGGTGTCCAAATTACCTCTTCTTATCTATACCTTATATACTGAAAGGTATTTTATGAAGAAATAAATTGCATTCCAATCCTATATTCTGAAGGTCCTGTGTGTAATGCATAAAATAGTGTTCTAGCAAAGTAAAATAAACTACAAGGCAACCAGTTTTGCACGTTTTTAGGCCTAGATCAAATATGTTATTAACGTTTTTCATTGGATTTCTTTCTTGGCTCTTCCCAACTCCTTTCAATTTTGCTAAATCACTGCAGTGTACATATGAAAGCTGAGAACATGGTCCCATTCTTGTATTTGATGCATCCTTTCTTTATCCCATTCAGATTGGAATTTGAGTTCCCACACTAGTTTTATTTATTTCTCAAATTCATTATACAGTATCATCTATTAAATGCATTATCTGTAATGTAACTATCAGCACTCAAATGTTCTGTTCTGAACACTTACCTACAATTCTGTATTGCTATACTCTTAATTATTTTATTCCTGGCTTCGTAGTTTATAATGGTTATTTATTTTGCAGTCCAGGCTGAACTTAAATGGACTGCCAGAATGATTGATTCATTCCCTTTCAATATTGCTGACTGGGTTCAATAAGGTGAAATGATGACCACATCACTTAGTTAAGAGAATGAAGTCTATATTAGAAAGCCACGCAATACTGTTTGTTACATGCAAATCATCATTTGTAAGGTGTTTGTACCTGCAGCATTCAGTGATCTCTTAATATTCAAGATGGGCTCTTCCCCTTTTTTCATGCTTTAACATCCCTGAGCTCATTAAGGGAACCCAAGAAAGAGACCGATCTCTGTGTCAATTTAGTCTTAAAAGATTAACATGTTTTCTCAGATCTTGCAACCAGCCCATGTCCAATGTATACACACAATGAACCTATTGAATGGCTGTTGCCAGACTGTTCTATTGAACCCCGTGGATAAAGGTTTCTCTATGGCCATCTCTGCCTCGCTTTATTATTAGTCAGGAGCTGGCTCAGCAGGAGGGCTCACTTCCCAAGAGAGTTCCCCCCCGCCCCCATCTAGCCCATTATAATTCTCAAGTCAAGGTGGAGCTCCTTGCAAGCTTCCCACCCAAGATCATCAGTTTCTCTGGTGTCTCATGGACCACATTACAGAACATAACAGTTTTGCATGGTGCCCCCACAAGGAGCTCACTTTTATTTATATTTTCGTGTCCGAATTGATGTGAATAGGGCCCTAGTATTGTATTTGTAATGTCTTATTTTTCATTGTTTTATGTTTGTACTGTATAAGGATTCATTAAAATTGTATCTTGGGGCCGGATTAAATCAAAACTTTGACCCACCCGCTAATAGAAAACTACAAACCTGTACATCATAGTGATTACAGTTATGATTAGAAGAAAATCTTACTATACACGATGCCGCAACTGAGTACAGTTCTGTAGTTTTCTGTTAGCGGGTGGGTCAAAGTTTTACTTTAATCCCAGCCTTTGTTTCTGTGCTGCTATCATAATTTTTATTTAATTAAATAAGTGTGTCATCAAAATGGAGCTTATTTGGGCTCTATAATTGTAACTAACTGCTTGGTTGCAGCATTTTAGGATCAGTGTTTTATCTTTATGTTCTGTTGTTCAAAGACAGTTTTGCTGTTCCCAATTTTTTACATAATCTCAAAACCTTAGAAAATATAATTTATTTGATGTATTTGTTATGCAAATACACATAACATTAAAAGTCAGGATTTTAATATTAATTCTTCGTTATAGTGTTCATTTTGGTATTTCTTAAGTCAACTAGCCCGTTAAAACCAATTAATGACTTGCATTACTTAAGTCAAATTTTCTGCATTTGTTTCTAAATCCTATTTCCCTTGTGAACTTTTTAAATAATAAATATTTCAATACATATTAAAATGAGTATCTCCAGACATTACTTAAAAAATATCTTGAGATATGTATATTGTTAACCAGTTAATCCTGAAGTTCTGCTCTATGATTTTTAATTTACCGCAGTCTCAATGGTCTCTTCTAAGTGACTGCATCTGAATGCTCAAACGTGCAGCTAAGACACAGCATCACCAAGTTTGTCTGCTTTGTAATGAGCAATGCCGTGCAATCTGATGAGTATTATGTCGAAAATGGAGGCCATATCAAGATTTTGCCTTCTGCTGTTCCTTTTTGTATTGCAATAGATCTTACATATATATTTTTCTTACCCTATTTAATAAATGTAAGGCAAACAGAAACGTTTTCAAAGAAATGTGCATCTCTTTTGCAACTTAGGTAGTGGCAAAAAAATGTAAATAGCAAATGTAGGTATCACTCTTCTGTAGATGAAACAATCCACATTATAAACATTGCTGCTTTGGCCAAACCCAAGGCATTCTTCAGGGGTCAGAATGAATTGAAATGTGTTTTGTCCCCTGAAGCCTTTTTTAATTGGGAAAGAAATATGCACAGTAAGCTTGGGATTGCTTATCAGTGAGAAAAGAAATTACAACTCTTGTCCTGAATTGACTTCTTGAATTAGTTGGGTCACATACTTTTTTTGGCTTTGTGACTTAAGACAAAAACAAGGAAGAACATAGCACTGTTCTTACTCATTAAATCATTTTTTATAATTTTAGTTTCTAAGACCCACATTTTGACCAAACATTCAGTCTTCCTCAGCAAACAGACTTAATATTCCTTCTAAACCAATAAGACATTACCCACAATTAGCAACAATTCAACAACACAGGCCTTTTTCATAACTCAGAACCAAAACATACTGAGCCAACAGCAGGTCAGAGATATGTGGTCTGAATTAAGTTATGTGCCGGATTGGTTAAAATATAAAAGGCCTCCAACATTGAACTCCAAATGCCAATTTTCTATTTAAATACAAATGAACAACTTTCATGTCAGTCATAAAGTCCATAAATTAAAGTTTGTTTTTGGTAAGAGCTGACTTGCTGCCAAGGTTGTCTTCTCCTATTAAGAATATTTTTGCTTTACTTGTTTACATTTATGTTGCCTGTCGTTTTTATTTTCTTAATACTTGGAAATTTGTAGCATGGCATGTGGGCATCCCCGGTGTGTTTATGTGGAGCCTAACCTGTCCCGTTCCTGTTTTGCCAGGGCGTTCCTCTCTGTTCCCCATCGATGACGGCCTCCTGGATGACGGACACAGTGATCAGGTTGTCCCCGGGGTCCTCAACTCGCCCAACTGCTACTCCCACCAGAATGGCGAGCGCATCGAGCGTTTCTCCCGCAAGGTGTTTGTCGGTGGGCTGCCCCCGGATATTGATGAAGGTAAGAAGAAGAAGAGGAAGAAGAAGTTGTCTAGGTTTAATAATGCAGCAGCTCTTCCCCAGGGGAGGAATGTGTTTTTTATTTTTTTGAAAGCTGTCACGCTCTATTATTTACAAGGCCAGCTGGCAGCTCCTTGATTAAAGGAGATCACTCTAGTTCGTTCTTTTTATTTTCTGCAGGGAAATGGAAAAACAGCCAAGCTCTTATAGGCTACCTTCAAGATGGAAAAACAATAGAGATTAATAAGTATAAATATCTAAGGATACTTTTGTATTTTTTTCCTTCATCCTTCTGTAGATGAAATCACTACAAGCTTTCGTCGCTTTGGACATCTGGTTGTGGATTGGCCTCACAAGGCAGAAAGCAAATCTTATTTTCCACCCAAAGGTAAAGATATCTAAAATAGTTCTGCTGTCTCAGAGGTCACACCTGTTTTCCAAAAACAAATGACTTCAAATGAATGCAGCAAAATGATACATTTCCTTGTTCCACAATAGACAGTCATTTTCTGAAAATGTGTGTGTATATATATATATGTGTGTGTGTGTGTATATATATATATATATATATATAAATTGGAATGTTTGAACTATTAATGTTTTACCCTTCCAAAGGGATTTTGTTAGTTAATCCTCTGCAGATCAAATGTACTTTTGCTTGGCTG
Organism: Amia ocellicauda; assembly: GCF_036373705.1. Taxonomy (NCBI): domain Eukaryota; kingdom Metazoa; phylum Chordata; class Actinopteri; order Amiiformes; family Amiidae; genus Amia; species Amia ocellicauda. The sequence continues at coordinate 16,456,729 of NC_089862.1, read as the reverse complement.
ATTGTTTAACCAAAACATGTCTGTCTGGTACAGCATCATAATGCTCCCTTCTAAAGGCAGATGTGGAATATTTGTTCACATATATAATGTAGTCAGGGAGATAATTAGTGAGTACATTTGAGGCTACAGTGTGCACAGCAGACCCAGAGGTAATCATACGTTATACATAAATTATTCCCTTTTTTTGTGTAAAGGAGCTGTGACTAATTCAATGCAGCTCCTCAACGACAAAAATGGAAGCAGTGCTTTCCAGTCAGTGTAAATGTGTTGCCCCTTTTATGCATTAATATCCATTGGCAAAAATATATCAGATGAATGATTCAGGGTCTTTAGAAAGGGATATTTGTAAGGCTTAGTTAATGTTTTACTTCTCATTGTGTTAGAGAAGCAGTGGAATTATGCATTTATAATGTAATGCGTAATGGACTGTCTTCACTGCAGTGTGTGATTTGCTTGTTTACCAGGTTATGCATTCCTGCTGTTCCAAGAGGAAAGCTCAGTCCAGGCTTTGATTGACGCCTGCCTGGAGGAAGATGGGAAACTTTATCTGTGTGTGTCAAGTCCTACAATCAAGGACAAACCAGTAAGTGAACATTTTCTAGACATGGTTGCAGAATATATGGTTAGAAATGGAAACAAATTTGAACACCTCTGAATTGTATTGTCCATATCCAGCATCTACCATAAGCCACTGCTCTGGCACTGAACTGATAAATTAACTTCAATATTAAACTATACCAGTGCCATCTTCCCAGATCAACCTGAATTCAGCCTAGAATTAAACTGTAAAAATGAATGCATTTTGTAAAGATTGGCACAGATTGCATTGATAAATAAGTACAGTTTAATTAACACTATTTATTACTTAAATTAATCTCCAAAAAACAGTTTCAAATCAGTGGTATGAATACTTTCCATTACCACAATGTATTTATTTAGGCACAATAACATTTAAATCCAGTTGTTTAAAAATAACTGTTTCCTTTCGTGTTTTTTTAATATTATGTGTTTGAACATTTAATCCTAAAAGGATTTAGGATAATTATTACACTTCTGTGTCTGTACAAATAACAGATGTTTTCTTCTTTCTCCGTTTGCTTTGCATTAGTTTTGTAGTTCCTTTCATTTGCCAATTCTGACCACATGAATGCAAACTGGAAATCATAATTTTCTCCATCTTAGAAAAGTCAGTCATAATAATGCTGGAAATGAGACCGTCTATGTGAGCTTTGGAAATGTATGGTGAATGCTGAATTTATTACAGTGTATAAACACATTTTACATTTATAATTATAGGTCCAGATCCGACCCTGGAATCTCAGCGACAGTGACTTTGTGATGGACGGCTCACAGCCACTAGACCCCCGGAAAACTATTTTTGTAGGAGGAGTTCCTCGTCCCCTAAGAGCAGGTAAACAGCCTCTTCCAGGATCCATTGAAGGAATTGTGATTTTAAGTTTACTGGCAGTGATTTAAACACTACCAGCTTTCTCTCTCTTATGTTCTTGAGTTCTGTTACACTGGGTTTAACTTGCACGTTCTTTCTGAAGCCCCCCCAGGTTCACACTCATCATGTGACAGGGCTGTTGGGTGAAAAACAGTGTTGCGATCAGAGCACACTTGTTTATTGTTCTTCCTCCCTTGTGTGGGGGTTTAAATCATGAAGAGAAAAACATAAATCGGCCGTTTCCAGACGAAGCTAGAAAAATAGAGCTTGGATTGATCTTATCACTCCTTTTTGTGTCTTGTCAAAAACTGGCTCTCTGTCACACTGCGCTGCAGCAGGATAGCCCCTCAGAGCCACAACTCTCTTTCTCTCTTCCCCAGTGGAGCTGGCTATGATAATGGATCGTCTCTACGGTGGCGTTTGCTATGCGGGAATCGATACTGACCCTGAGCTGAAGTACCCCAAAGGTGCAGGGCGGGTGGCCTTCTCTAATCAGCAGAGCTACATTGCAGCCATCAGCGCCCGCTTTGTCCAGCTCCAGCACGGAGATATTGATAAACGGGTAAGGGAAGCTTGCGGTTTATTGTTCTCCAGAGTGGCTCCAGAGGACATATTGGGAGCCATAATGTATAGGCCTCATGCTGAGATATTTGAAGATGTCCCTAAATTGAATTGCTTCTTAGCAGGAGGATGACTTCAGCAGAGTATTACAGTACCAAGTAGTATATTAAAAGCTATACCAGTGAGCTATCAAAACAATATCCTAATTACATTTACTCACATTGCCCAGCAGCCATTTTTTTCTCCCTCCATTTTCTTAAAAATATTAATTATACATTTTCTTTTTACCAGGAAGGATTTTATGATTGCATTATACTTAAATAAAGAGCTGTACCTCTTAGGTCAGTTTTGGTATCAGTACTCTAATCGTTGGGCTTCATCTTATTAAAAACAACGAAATAAGTCTGCTGCTGGTGCTGTGTTAATTATCTTTCATCTTTGTGAATTTTATTTTAAAGCTACTTTGCATATTTTAAATTATGATGGCGCAATGTTACAATATGTATTCATCAGTGTTCCTCAGAATGCATAATTAATGCATTATTTGCAGATGGCAGTAAATGAGGACTATAAATTACAGCAGGAAAATATACACTCTAATTCAGGGCATTAGTGCTAAGCCTTGCAGATGTGACAGTTGCGCCTCTGAGATTCTAAGTGGAGTTTAATCCAGTACTATACAAGTGGATCTACAAATCCTGGATAGAAGTGATTTTGTGATCAACCTGATTTACAATAAGAATTGTCTGGCACAAATTCTTGGTCAGGAAATGCTAGTTTATGAGAGAGTCAGAAATATGATGCTTGGTATATGAATGCCGCTGCCTAACAAAAGATACAACGTGTATATGCTTTTTGTATAAGATTTATATTAAAATTAGTTTTAGTTTTCAATGTTCTCAAAAGCATTTAGTGTGTGTATGATTTTTCTGCTTGATAACTTTTAATGATTTACTAAATGTGTGATGCATTCAAAGCTAATTAAGTGAAGAGGCAGTCTGCAGTCTATAATTAGCTGAAAGCTTTCTTAAACAATTGTAAATGTTCTGTTAATGACATAAAAGCTTGTCTTTGTTTTCCCAGCAATTTAAGCACGTTTGAAATATATATTAAATATTTCTGTGTTTATATGAAAAGGGGAAAAGGTTTTTTTTTTTTTTTCTTCCTACATATGATTAAAGCTGCAATCAAGTCTACAGCAGTTAATGATATACAATATGTAAAGAGTAAGCAGAGTTTCATTGACTGAATTGTTCTCTGTCAGACGTTTCTTTTAGAAACAGTCTGGAGTAATAAATTCCTCATATGTATGGTAATAAATTCCATATATGATTGGCAGAGTTTGAACCACATGAAACTGAAGGCATCACTGTAGTAAAATTGCTCTCATCTGTTGGAACTGCCAAATGCAATGCCCATCAGGGGCAATCACCATAATATCTTCTATCAAGCTCTATTGTTGCTATGCAGAAAGCCTAGGGTAGCTTATCCAAGTGGTCTGCGTGGTCAGCAGAGACTGCGTATACAAATTGCTTTTACTCAATACTGAATGTTCTCTGGCAGCTGGCACAGAAGGTACTGTCCTTCAGCCACAGATGCTCAGTACATTTCTAAAGGCCTGAGTAGGCTGTGCTTGCATTTTGAATATTTAGGGGGAAAAAATCTGCATTATGCATTCTTGTGTGCCCAGTTTTCTTATGAGTTATCCATGTTTTTTTTTTATTATTATTACTAATTTGTAAAATGAGAGGACATAATTTATAACTTTTCAGGAAGGTGTGTGATTAGTAAGGTTTATACTTTTACATGTATTTGAATGAATGCAGCGTTAATTGCATACTAAAGATCCCTCAGAGCACAGCGTACCACTGTCTTTAAAAGGATGTTACAAGAAACTTGTAACGGCACAGTTAATATTTCTTGTACTCTGAGATGCACATAGAAAATGGATCCTCTGGACTTTGTATCTCTTACTTGCTTGATTTTCATCCTTTTTTGATCACGCTCAGGAGAAAACCACCTCATAGTTTTTGTGTAAGAGATTGCACAGATTTGGATCCAGCCCATGAGAAATCCCCCCCTCCTTTCTTTCTCGTTTAACTAGAAACGTTTGTCTTTGTTTTTGCAGGTGGAGGTGAAGCCATACGTGTTGGATGACCAGATGTGTGATGAATGCCAGGGAGCCCGCTGTGGGGGGAAGTTTGCCCCTTTCTTCTGTGCCAATGTCACCTGCCTGCAGTATTACTGTGAGTTTTGCTGGGCAAACATACACTCTCGTGCGGGGCGCGAGTTTCACAAACCATTAGTGAAGGAAGGGGCGGACCGTCCACGTCAGATTCACTTCCGCTGGAACTGAAGGCCATGGCAGGGGATCGGCGGGACGAAGCAAGAGTGCATGTGGCTTACTATTAATGAAGAAACCAAGACCTTGAGGCAGAAATAAGTGCATTCTTCTGCCTCTTACCCTAAGCTATCAATACAGTACATATATCTTTTGTAGCAGCCAAAACACTACAAGCCTCTGTTTTTCACCAAAACCCCACATCTCAGGCTTTACTAACTTTTTTGTGGTACTTTCATGTTTTTTAAAGAAAAAAAAAGGATTTTTTGTAGTTTTTCAAATTATTTTTATATGTAAAATTTAAACTAGATACGAGAATGTTTTTGCATGGGGGCACACTGTCTGCTGCTATCTCCAGTGGGTGAAGCGTGCACTTATTTCTGGGAAACCTTGATTTGTAACTCTCTTAAGACCTGCCCCAAGTGATTTACCAAAGGTAGAAAAAAAAATATAGGAGGCAAAGTGAAACATTTCTGCCACAAAACAAATTTTATTTTTTATTGTTGCTATTTGCTGTGTATTCTTATTGAAAAATAGGGTTACTTTTTGCTCTCCATTTTGACTTGCAAAAAATAATACCTCATTATATGAATCTGGTTTGTTATTAGCTATTTTAAACATTTTTAATCACAAGCTGTATTAGAAGCTTTGCTGCTATATATAGATGTTATATTTAATGCCATCTATTAATACGGGATTGAGAAAAGAAGAAAACCGATAAACTGCATTGCAAGCCGAAATGCAGGTGGCACACGCGGCCTCAACTGCCATAAAGATTCTAGAATGTGAAAACTGAACTGCATGTTTACTTATTTATGTACACCATATGCATGCGATGTAAACATACTGATACGTATAGGAAAACAAGTTACAGAAAACATATTAAAATGAATTTAAAGTAGCATGAACAAAAACTACAAAAGCTAGGCATATAAAAAAAAAGATAAAAATAACTTGCATGCATCAATGTGACCAGTTACCGGAGTATCCTACATATATACAATAAGCAAAATTAGTTTTAGATTAGAAAGTGCAGCCATTTTGTGATCTGGTGGTTAGTGGATTTAAAAAAAAAAAAAAAAAAAAAAAAAGAAAGAAAAAAAAGAAAAATAATAACAGACTGGATGTTATATTGTAGTCTCTGTGCAGTTTTGTGATTTGTGGTTCTATTTAGTGTAAAGTGAGGTTTTAGTATAGTTACACTTTTGATGTAGAACTAGAGTAAAATAATAATAATAATAATAATAATAATAATCTGCCCCCTTTTATTTCTTCAATTACCATGGCTTAGACATCTACTGCAAACCAAAGATGGCCAGCTCACTGCTAAGTAGTAGCCAGATTTAATAACTTAGGAATAATGTGGTAAAAGTACTTTTTTAGTATGGCTTTGCTATAGTTAACTAATCCAGGTGAAGTCAAAATGGAGATAGTGTTTCAACAAGGGGATAGTTGCATTGAAATGTGCAAATGTACTGTTTGACTGGAAGAAGTCTTTCATTTTAAGTGAGTTTTACTTTATGCTGATCTACAACTCGGATTGATACAGTATGTGTTTTTGGTATTTTTAGAATACGCAGTGAGGAAGAAATGTATGTTCTCTTAATAGTAACACACACAAGAAAAGAACAAGAGAGATCCACACGAATATTTGAGTCTGAAACAACTGCAGTCACAGAAACTCGACTCTCAGCTGAGAAAGATGCTGAATCACATACATTTTGTATTAGAATGGAAATCAAAGTCCAGTGCCATTTTTAAAAAGAGAATTGAAGAATCGTAAAGCAAGTGTAGTCAGATTTGAACTCTGCAGTGTTTCTTTAGTGTATCTGAAGACGCATTGACATGTAAGGTCTCACAAAGATGAGTTGGAAAGTGAACCTTTTTCAGTGGCGTGTGTGAGGTGTTTAAGAAATACATAAGATTATCTTCAGCCCCCTTTGACGATTTCAATTTCCCATAACAACATCCCCAAGTGCTCATTGTGTTAGCTCTGCAGACTGACAATAACTGTGTTCTACATTTTCTTAGTCACAACACAAGGATGTTGCTCTAAATGACTCTTAGGGACAATCTTTCTGTAAGCAGTGTTGATCTTGAATTTGGGTGGTGGACTGGTGTGCTTTGTTTGTACTGTATTCTGTGTTTCATGCACAAGTCTGCTGTTTTTATGGTGGTCGTGATTCAAGCTTTTAATGTTTAATGTTACTGCTGTGTTAAGGAGATTTAGAATTTTTTTACTAAGTTATTTATTTGTTAATGTTTCCTGTTTGTTACTTATCCCTGATCCTTCAGACCTTCTCGACCTATTCTTTCCCTGCCAAACCTTAATCAGTTTTGACCATTTATTATGCACTACTTTTATATTTTTTTAGTCATCTTTTTAATTTTTTTTCTAATTTATATAATTTTTCTTAATGGTTGGCTATTTTTAAGGAACAATTTTTATTTTTTTAAGTTTAGTTTTTTTTTTTTTTTGCTATACCTCAGCATTTTGTTTTGGAAAGGAAAAAAAAAGGATTTTGTTCTTATTGCAAAACTTCTCCCTATATTTTAATCCTATAAGATAATTTAAGAATCTTTATTTTTACATGTTATTTAAAATAGTGAATAGGCTATGAGCCAGTTTTATATGTAAATTAATATACTAATCTAATATATTAAAAGTAGCAAAGAGTGGTTAGAAAGAGTGAGTTACTCTTTTTGAATGACTAGGTGATTGCAAGAAAATAAATGTGTCATAATGACTGAGTAGTCATATGATTTGTTAATGACATCGAAAATAAACTAGCTAGTGCTTTGGGAAACCAGAAATTTCTCTCCTCGTTTTAAGTTTTCTCTAGTCCAGGTTGCTTTCTCTAACTTTGTTACGTTAAACAATGCTGCCCTCCCTGATTGGTTGGTAGCTGGAGGAAAAAGAAAAAATACAATTTCCACGAATCATCCTGTTACCGTAACACTCGGCTTTCCATGTTTTGTTTTTGTTTGTCTGTGCGTTTTTTTTTTTTTTCTATGTAATATGTCCTATTTTATATTTGTTGAACACTGTTGCGTTTTGTCTGGTAAAATCATATTTATTTCACTATTTTTGTAGACAAAATAACTATTTGGTTTTTATTGTATTTTTCTATTCGAATAGGCGTATACACATTTGTTTCCCCTAATGTTTGTAATTCTGTCCAAATGCAGGGTTCTGCTGAAAAAAGAGAAAAAAGTTTCTAAATCCATGCAATTCTATATATTTTTTTCATTATTTAAAAGGAAGGAAACATTAGCATTTATATTAAGTTCATGGAAAACACTTGAGATTTTATCCCTGTTGCATCTGGCCTCAGCAGGCCTCTCCTCAAAGATGCTACAAAACTTGAATATAACACATTTTGAAAGGCTAACTAACCTCGAATCTGTGTTGTGATGTGCAATACTGTTTCTAATGTTTGTATAAAAAATTAAGAATAACAGTGTAAACCTTTTTAATGCAGATTTATTTTTTTCATTGCATATTTTGCAGATTTTATTATCCACAGTGTCATTTTTTACTGTCAGAAAAGAAACCCCTTTTGTCATTGCAACTATTTTTAAATCCAGATATCTTTGTACTGATGTAAATGATTGTAGTTATTTTGGATAGTGTTTTGCTAACAAAAGGAGAGACTTTTTCATGCATATTTCTATTTTGTTTCGTTTTGTTGTTTTTATTTTATTTTATTATTTTAATAGTAGCAAAATACTTGGAATAATTTTTCATATTCTGTCATTAATATTATTTTGTATTTTTATGTGGAAATATATATATAATTTTATGATGCTAATTGCTAAAATTTATTTTATGTTGAATTATTTTTGGAGCTGAAATCTTTGTAATATTGTTAAAGTAACTAGTTTCTAAATCAGAGTTTGTGTATAGATTCACACAAGTGGTTTACGGAGTGTTTGGATTGTAATTATTACTGAATGGTTCTTTGATATGCAAATTAATATTCTGCTGATTTTTATTTTTGTTTATTTTGTATTTAAACGGGGTGTTAGTTAGTATTTTATTTCTTTCCGTTTTCCTAAATAAAAACCCGTTCTGTTTGGACACAAGATGATCACCTTCAGCTTTAGTTTGGTTTAATTTATTTTTATTTTTTGTATTTCTGTGCTTCTTTTTTTATTCAGGTCAGGTGTTTAATTCTCCAGTCTTGTCTGTTGTACTGGTAATTTAACTCTGTAATGGAATAGTTTGCTGCCAACTATTTATATTCTGTAATTTTTAAATATTTGTAATATTGTTGATTGAATTAATAAACCATTAAATTATTGGCATGTTTGCTTTTCACTGAAAACGATCTATTCCTTTATTGCTTGTGCTTAGATAACCTTCACCGTGGAGCTGCATCTTTTCTGGAGCTAAAACCTGTTTTTATTGAGTCTTTCCAACAATGGATTTATCACACCCAATGTATTGACTTCTCGAGAATCTGACCTTCACGCCACACTTTCTCAATGGCTGGTGATTGTCAGGTCACAGATAAATACCAAACTTGTCTGAAAAATGCATCCATTTATGTATGAGGGACACATCGATGCGAACATTTACGAGTGTACATGTACATTAATATACATATATTACAATTATAACTTTTTAAATTATTGGTACTGTATTTGTTATTTGTGATTTTTTTTTTTTTTTTTTTTTTTTATGTAATTCGGTGGTGAATAGTCGATGTATGACCAATGTGATGCTGTTCAAGTTTATAGGCAGCATCACATTGACAAAACAAATCAGCTAATCATCAAAATCAAGGCAAGCCAATCCGAATAGTGAAACCAATCTAGTTTCATGACTGTACAGTACTGCCCTTACAAAGTTATTTTCATCAAACTGTCAATTAAATGTCTGCCACACCATTTGTGCATATACAGTATGTTAATGTTATTTTTCATTTTGTAATTATATCACCCAGCAGTGGATCACCCAAAGATGTTTCCCAGCTAACACACAACATTGTACAACGTTGTTGCAATGTAAATTACGTTGCTACAATGTTGTAGCAACATTGTGTGTTAGCAGGGTAGTTACTTCAATCTAGACTATAGATGTGTATAGAGTACATAATATTATTAATATTATTATTATTATTATTATTATTAATAATAATAATAATAATAATAATATTATTATTATTATACATATAGGTAGGCTATATAAATATGTACACACATTTTGTTGCTTTTTTCTGAATGAATACATGAATTGGAGATTCCAATAATTCACTAACTAATCAGGACACCTGTCTGCGGCGGCAATAGGCACTTAAATCAAGTTTCAGATGAATCCTCATGTCTGTTGGAGGGGTGGTTAAGAACAGCGCTGTGAGCTCAGTGTTGCGGGTTCGGTTCCCAATGTGTGGATGTTATTTCTTATGTACAGTTTTTTTTTTTTTTTTTTATTACATTTTTTTTATATATATTTCCCTGTGTTTAACGGTATCAAAGTAGAATGAGCAATTATAATGGGATTAAGAAAGCATTTACAGAGTGAATCTTTTTCTGCTATATGATATATCCACTGGTATATGGTTTTTATTTTGTGCCATATGATATATACATTTTGGTAAATGATTTTTTTGTTTTTCTGCTATATGATATACCCACTTTGGTCTATTAATTATTTTTTAGTTGAATGGCCCCTCATATTTATGGAGGCAACTGATGAAGGTGTCACTCAATTTGGAAAGAATCAGGGCCTCATAAACCCAATTCACACAGAGATGCATGCACTGAACCATTGCAGAGAAAATAGGGGGGAAAAAATCACACGGCACACAATCTCATATAGGTCTGTCTGTGATTCACCACCAGCAAATTAGTTTTGTTTTAAATGGAAAAATGTAATATAGGTCTGTTTCTAAACTCTCCACATAGTGCATATATTTTTATATTTAGTTGTCTGCAATTTGTCAGCTTTTGAACTCTGTCCTGCTTCACATATTAGCACTGCCCGTGCCTACAATAGCTCTTCAGTACCAGAGCAGCACAGATTGCTAAACTAGGTTAAAGCCATCTCTGAACTGGTATGCAATATGTTGGCTTTTTTCAAACAGAATCAATTCAACTCTGAACAACACACTTCTGTTAATCTTTCATTAGTATTGAAATTTCCCTGTAGTAGGGACCATGGTTTTACAGAGGCACTTGTGCAGTTTTATCTGAGGTTACTGATTCATGCAAGTTTGCTAATCCTTAGTTGATAATCCCATATAAAAAATGCATACACAGATTGAGCTGTTTGAGTAGTACATAGGAAGCTCTCTGATTTTAAATATGTGGATTATACTAAATAATTTTCCCTTGTCTTTGCGGAACAATAATTAACTGCATGACAAAAAAATGAGGATGAAAAATGTAAATTTAAATACAATCTGCATGGTACTGGGAGCACTATCATATACAGCTTTATATCTTCGTGTGTCTATGGTGTAGCTATGATGCAACAGAATGGATATGTGTGTTTATGGTTTAGCCAAAGATATGCCAAATATTACCAAGAGGTTTATGATGCTCAACTTGTGTCACAGTGAATATTATGAGGTCTAGTCCGTGTGTGTGTTCAGATTCTCAGATCACAGTGTATGCCAAATGGTACACTCCAACCCGGAGAAATAGAGTGCAAAGTTAGCATTTTTCCATCGCTATTAATAGACCACACTTGTAATTGGTGACAGTTAAAATGTCAAGTGCCGCTTGTGAGGTTGATTTGAGTTCGAAATAAAACCCTCCAGCTGTAAATTTACACTACATGAGTATATATATATATTTAGATTGATAAAAGCTTTATTTTCATGGCATTATGCTTCAGTATCTCCATGTCAGAATTGAAAATGATTTTTAAATTTTGATTTTACTTTAGGAACAAAATGTATATGGTTGTATGTTTGTATGACCTAACAATAACTATTATAATGTCTAACTAGACCACATTTATACCTCTGCCCAAATTGGAAATTTAAAACATAGTATTTCATGATGTGTTTAAATAAGTTAGAATTCATTTAATTAGTCTGTGAAATTAAAAAGCCACCATCACGTATTAGAAATGTAATTTGTAATTGGCAGGTGGCTTATAGATTTTATTTGGTCCGGGCTGCGCTATTAATGTTGTGATTGCCACAAAATAGAAAAGGTCTCCACAGAGCATTCTCTTCATCTAATCCATGGATATATTGATTATTTATATCAAACCGATGAACCGTTTCAACGTGAGCTATTATTGTGTGTTTGTGTCGGGTTTTACACATTGGTTTACTTAATGAAAAACAAACAAGAACTTATTTTCAGATACTTTTGTTAAGAAAATGCACAACCTGTCTGGTTAATAATGTATTTAGCATGAATAGTTGTGTGATATGACAAATGAAAGGCCCTTTGAGCAGCATTGATTTATTGTTTACTCTGTTCTTGCTTCTTTTATACCTCTTACTGCAGTCCTATTTTAGATTCTATCAACGTAACCTTTCCAAGTCTTACACTCGCATCACTAAACTCCCAGAATACATCAGCACAACTCCGAATGTTGCTTCTCGACCTTCTGACTTTTCCCATTGACTGAACGATGAAGCGAATTGAATGTCTTCAGAACAATTTCCCAACAGGCAACCCGAGAAGGTTCGCAGAGTTAGCAGGTTTAAATGTGATGAGGTCAGTGTTCATTACTGCAAACAGTGATCAATATCTTATTTGTAGTTCACATAAAGGACTGATCGTAATTGCCATTATTTTGATTTGTCTCTGCTGGGGTCAGGCCAAAATTATGAGGAAGAGTACATTGACACACCAAAGAGATTAGGATGCGATGGCTAATAAATTCAGATGACACTGCTTGGTCTCATTACTGAGAAGATGCCCGTGCTGCAGCAGAGTTTAATTAACCTAGTTTGAATGAATTTCACACTTGCTGCTCTTGACATTCAATCATAGAAACCAAGAAGCAAGGATTTACACAACAATTCAGTAACTGGTTGGTAGGCTATCAATTTAAATGGTAATGTGTGGAGCACTTGCTGTACACTTTTTTCTTTTTCTTTTTTAATATAGGATCTATACCTTCCACTTTCTCACTAGAATCTCAAAGTCTTACTCAGTTACAACTAGAGACTGAATGAAGTTCAATTCAATTCAGTTCAAGGCCAGGAATCCAGACAGGTTGGGAGGAGATCAAAAGAGTTTGTACGAATGAACATCTATTTAATCACTGCATTGTTCTCATAGCCACAAAAACTGAAATGATCAACTTTCGAATCAGGTTGACAATTTGGAATGATTGTTAGAACACCAACCAAAGTTATGCCAATGTAAACGAAAATACATTTTAATGATACGTTTTAAAACAAGAATACATTTTAATGATACATTTTAAAACATCTGCTTTTTAATATACACATACTATATTTGTGTTGTTGTTTAACAATCCCAATGTACAATTCCTGCCTTTCATACCTTGAGATCTGTCATTAAAGCTAGTAGCAGGGGGCTTAACATTTCATTTAATTTCTGAGTGGTCTGCAGTGTTTCAATTCTTTTTAGTCTGGCCAGTTGCCCATTGAACTAGTTTCTGTGGACTTAGCTATTGGCCTTAATTAAATCCAAACTTCAGCCTTCCACCGATTGCAAATTCCGAAACCAATACTCGATGGCGGTTTTCCATTCCAAAAATACACGGAGCCTCTAGCGCTGTGCAAGCTGACATGCACTGACACATTAGGAATTCTGTGATTGGTGACTGGGTCCGTTTTTAATCGGGGGGTCCAGCACGAGAAACTAAATATAGTTGTGTTTGTTTGTTTGTTTTTCAAAGCCAACTGCAGCAACTATTACTGTAGTAGAATTAGACTGAAGAGGGACAGCAGACAATGTCATTATCTGCAGGAAACATTCAGCCTCTTTAGCTGTTTTACATTCCCTTCAGTGCCTCTGACTTGACATGAATTTAGAAAAATGATATCCTATATCAAATAATAAATAAATGACACACAAATATCTCTGATAAAAAAAAAAGAAAAGTGTACTCTTTACCCAACCTCTACTGGTTTGTGTTCATGTGTGGGATATTGTTGTCTAGCCTAAGATGTTCTCTTTGTGAAGTGGAGGTTTCAACACCCCAGTTGTTACATCTTTTGAAACAATGTTATTCAGTGACTCATTTCCTCGAATAAATAATATTATTAGGCATGAGCTGGAGTTCAACTGCAGTTTAGGATAAACCTCATATAAAAAGCATAAAGTGTGCACTAACGCCATGGCACACAATCTTGTTGGTTACCCTCCTTGTGCAAATCTTTACTATTTTATTTGTAATAATAAAGTATTTATTTAAAACAACAAAGTCCCCATTTTTCAGACCACTTAAAGCAAAGGTTAAATTGGGATCATTTCAACACTTTCCAAATGAATTCCATGGTATGTATTGTATAACATAGACAGATGCCTTGATTGGATCTCCTTAAAATACACATTGACAAAACTATTGATTTCCATTCTGCAGGACAGTCATCAAGCTTGATTGCCTTAACTGGAGAGAGAAGGGAATACAAATTGCAGTTGATATTCCTTTTGACAAGTAGCCAGATGCATTAATTACATATGACTGCATGTTGAGCTATTATGCTGGTCACCTGTGCATCCTGATTTGTGCTAACACCTGTGCTCTGTTGGTAAGTGGTATTCCACTAAAGTAAGATGAATATGGACCAGATGGCGGTTCCAGCAGGACATAATTCATGGAGCATTCCCTTGCCTTCTACTAAAACTCTGTGAAGGAATCCTGAATGTCATACCAAGACTTAAAATAGTTCTCCAGCCTTCCCTTCCTGCAACTTTGAAGCGGGCTTGACAGGCAGCCAAATGGCAAGGAGATCCAAGGGTCTGAAATGCTGGTGATACCAACTGTTCATCTGGCTTCTTCTGACTCCATGACATGGGTCTCCTTTTGTATCCACAGGGTAACATCTTGAATGACAGCCCCTGGCATTGATATAATCAGAAAAGTCAAGCTAACCCTAGCGTTCCCATTGATACTGGCCCTATTGAGTTTCTGTGAGGAAATGTTTATGCTGTGCTCTTGTTTAGATCTCTGTAAATGCTTGCATTGTGCAGCCCACAGATTTGGAAACAATATCTCCTTTTCAGTCCGTGCAGGCCTTAAACGCACAAAGCTGGGGGGAATATGTGGATTAAATATACAATGCTATAGGCTTATCCTCTGTGTGGTAGTCTCCTTTCTTTGCTATTTTACTCACACAATTTCTCTCATTGAAGGGAACCTAACAGTACAATTGTGTCCTCTGAAAACGACATTTCGGGGCGATGACATAGGACTTGCTTTAACTGATCCATATCTTTAATAACATTTGCCTTAATTCATTTATAACATGTAAACCTTTCTTTTTGTAAAACAGTTATAATAGATAGTTGTCATTTTTATATTTAGGACATTATTATTTATAATTTAAACAAGACTCATGTCTGATGCTCTCAAAAAGTGCTGAATAGCTCCAAGTCACTATATACATTGTCTATGCTCTAACTATTGTTATTCCAATCTCTGTACTGTGTAATATATGCCATAACATTTTTCTGTATGGTGATGATGTAAACATTATATAAATCATATTTCAGGTCTCCTATGATTTTCTCAAACAGCTTTGATTTACAATCATCTTTAAACTGAGGGCATCTTCAAGCAAATATAATATCAGACAAAAGCACACCTGCAGTTCATTAAATGCCTATATGGAGATAAGTACTGCTACTATAGTATACAGCAATTTGATGGCAAAAGTAGTTTACTAGAGCTTGCTGACGAGCCTCGGCTTTACAATAGTTTCTACTGCGGCTCTGATGAGGACAAACCACATGATTTCAAATGAAACAGTTATGAAATTGCTGTCTGGACTTGTTGAAGGGTCAATGATGGCTTCGGTGAGAGCCAACTGTGTATAAAAATAAGAAAAAAACACTTCACAGTTTCAATAATGCAGACTGTGTGTGTCACAGCTGCTGTTAAACCTAAGAGGAGCCTCTGGCTGTTTCTTGTGGACCAAATTTCGCAGAGCTTGTGTCCCATTATCTCTTTTATTAAAAATATAAGCCGTGTTTGTTCTGGATTTGGAAATCTATTCATAAATCAATTGGATACATACTGAGTTAGTTTCCAAGAAATACACAATTCTCAAAATGGCTGAAGTGCGACTATCGCTTGGCTTGCTTTTCAAGAAATGGCCACTGCCTGGCTTTGTGTCTTTTGAAAGCCATCCTCTTGAGGAAATTGCAGCGCTAAAGGAGCAGTCTCTATTTTGTTAAGATTAAAAATGACATTTGTATAAAGAGAAAATGCTGTTTTTGTGTAGTGCAGCAATGGATATAAAAATGTTCATCACAACTTTGACCCACTCGCTAATAGCAAACCACAAACCTGTACATCATAGCCGTTACATTTCTGATTAGAAGAAAGTGTCATCTTACTAAAAATGAAGCCGCAACTGAGTACAGTTCTGTAGTTTCCTATTAGCGGGTGGGTCAACATTTGGATTTAATTCGCCCCTAAAACAAAAAGGAAGGCAGGGAGTGTTGAATTACCTCCAGCCGAACGGTGGATTGTCTGAGATACCTGCTGTCAGCAAGGCCTACATAGATGTCGCTAAATACTGTGTTGACGGTTCTTAATTTAGAACACGGTGTTTATTATTAAGCACCAACCTGACACTCATCAGATGTCACATTTCCTTCCTCTGTCTATCTAATAATAACCAAAGAAAACCTTATGAATAAATAACCATGTCATTTTTCTAGCAGTTTCCCTCTCTCTTCCCCCTCTCGAGTATTTTCTTGCTGAAAACGGACATGTTAAAAAATATATTAAACCGAAAAATATGAACGTGGTTTGGCTTTAGGGCAGAAAGCTTTAAAGGTGATCCTGCAAATATTAGTTCTCCTCGGCTAAGATGCATCTGCTTTCATGTTGTTTTATTTTTTGTTTGTTTAGCTTTTTTTAAGCCATCAGATACCTCAAAGAAATAGTAACAAACTGATTATTAGCAGTAAAGTTCACATACTCTATCTGACCTCAGGGTGATTGTTTCAACTTTAAAATGCATGCCACTAGGTGCTGTATTTCCTGCAGACCTTTGTTTTGTTTTTTTCCAATGAGAGGAAAATTAAAATGACAACAGCCGGGCCTTGACTTCATCATCAAGATGCCTCACATTATTTTATTCAATCTGCTTATGGGGTTGGGTTTCAGTCCTATTGAAAGGCAATGAGTTTCCCCAGTGACAAGACATATAGCTACCCTTGGATGGTAGGGGATTATGGCAGATTCCTCAGTCACAACCACATGGAAAAGTGCTGATCAGGGACTGCACTGCCTCTCTCAGCAGGAGTCCAGTATTTATCTGAAGCCGAGTTGGAACAGCATTCATGAAATAGATACTTATAGCTGTCCAGAGTGTTTGGACAGATGGTTGCCTCGGTCACATGCGTTCATGAAGTATGTATTTGCATGTACAGCATCCATATGTATTGAGGTCTGCAGGAAAAAAAAAAGCGACGGCTACAGTGTCTAATATAAGAATCGAACACATAATCTTGTCAGCAAAGGATGTATTATTTATATGCTTCAGACTTTAGCACACTAATAATTGCACAGTGATAAGCACTTGGTAGACTCCTCAGAGTCCTCTCATTGTGACAGACACTCAAAGGAAACATTGGACTCATTGAACACTGAAACACTGAAAGGAAGGAAGTGGCTTGTCCATTAAAATGTCAATTAATCTCCTTCCCATCATAGATTCTGACACTTCAGCATCAACCGCTACCATCCCTGCAGTGTAGCCAGTCTCTTCGTTTTAATGTATACAGGTGATTCGGTCGTTACGACAAAATGACCTTGAGTTCCGCGGATGTTCCGCCACGAGAGATGATGGATGAAACGGGTGACCTTTCGCACTTTAAGTCAGCACTTTGCAAGTTAACTTGGAGCCAAGCCAGCAGGGCGGACTGATCTAAAAGGATATTCCATCAGTTCTCTAGGCTGCGGAGTAAAAACCATTAAAGTGGAATATTCCTCAAATTGACAAACCCCTGGGTGCTGGAAAATCGTTTTCCTTTGCTAACGGATACTCTCACCTTATGATGGTGAACACCGGGGGGTTGGATCCCACCAGGAAGAAAGCAAAGTTTGTATTTAGGTAGTTATCAGTTACTTTTGTGCTACAGTATACTGTGTATTACTGCCACTTGCAAAGGATGTCCAACCACTGCACTGCACTGGTTTGTTTTCATGCCTGACTGAAGTGATACATGTAGGTTTAAAATACTCCTGACCTAAGATTTCAGGAGTTCTGTGGAAATTCACAAGAAGTACAAATCTCTGCCTCTCTTTGTGTGGGAGCCTAGTTTGTACAGATTTAACTCTCTTCACATGTCATAACATGTCCAGCTACTTTGTCATACCGGTAGAATATTTCTCGAAAAACAAGCGAGTGCAGCAGGAACTTGATTGCTTCATCTGGGGAAGCGGAGTGTCCTACATTGAATCTGCTGCTCTGCGCTGATGAGTGGAATCTCGGAAAGATAAGGCCAGAGTAAACGCTCACAGCTGCCAAATAAGGTGATGATGCTTTAAATCTATTAAAAAGCCTGGCTACAGATCAACCGTAGAGCCGCGTGGACACGTTGCTTGTGCCCAGTTTGAACTCTCCCCCATCCCCCCCACCATCACTCCCCCACCGTTTCTACAGAACAAATTATTATTATTTTTTTTATATATTGTCCTTTGTAATTCAGAAGACCTGACAGAGGAAAGACTTGAACTTTTTCCATCAAATGAATGTTGTCATGTACGTCATGCTACACAGCTGAATGTCAGAGGGCACGTTTCAAAGGATTACGTACTGAGAGTTAAACAATGTTTTAATAATGAAGTTTCACTGAATGATATCAATAATTCATGAAGGCGCAGAGAGTTTGTAGCAGGAGTTGACAATGGCAGGTACGGCATGTTTTGAGACTTGTATGCAGTGTATATATGTGAATGAATGTATTTTCTTATTCATTAATTACTTCATTCAGAATGTCACCTCTGTATGATGGAGTTATGTGAATTGGTTCATCATAGACCCAGATGTCTACAGAAAGAATACCCCCCCCCCCCATCTTAGAAGAAGTGGTCTCTCTGACTGACAATTCTGGCAGGTAGTTTCTGGTTCAAAGTAAATGTGCTGATTTAAAAAATAAACAATCACAGGATGAGACAGGATGCCTTCTTAAAAGCAGAGGATACAAGATTCATGTGGGCTAAACAAGACGTTCATAATTATTTTAAAATCTGCTCTATGATGGCAGTAAAAATAATTTCCCAGGAATTTCATGTCTAGCTTTTCAATTTTATGTTGAACTCGGTAGAGCCTTCCGACGGTGTCTTCTTCTGGGAAAGTCATTACCAGTGTAATTTGCCAATGTGAAACTAATTAACGCGGTCTTTCATCTTGAAGGTACAGTGCATGCCCTTTCTTTTCATATGCCACTGCTCAGTATCAATCACAATTAATGTTCTCGACTTGAGCTGCATTTGCATTTGCCATCATCATAATAATACAAATAAAACACAGAATAAAACCACAATACACAGTGTACAAATAAATACTGAATTGTATTAAACCTGTCTAAAGTAAATAAATATATACAAATAAAAATGTGTCTGCCTGTTTTAACTTTCACCCAAAACAGTAATAAACGTCTTGGCCCCTACTGTTTGGGTTTCCTGAAAAACCAACCAAAAGAGGGAGACAAATCTCACTTTTATTACCATTTGAAAAGGTGTTGTTGACATATAAAATATCAGCTGTCGAGAAAGGTCTAAGATGTTGCTTTCTCGTGTTATTCTTCCCATTTTGAAAGGCCGTGTTGTGTGTGTCTTAACCAGAGCGTGTCAAGCATTCCTGCAACACGAGTCGACTTCCATCACTGTCACAGCTCTCCAGCTCTCTGAGGAGTTTGGCTTTTCTGATTCATTTCTAATAATAACATTAAAATTCACTACATTGACCTATAACAGCAATATGTTGTGACTTGCTTGCCTTTGTCAGAATACTTATACTGTGGTCTGTGTAATTGTTCTGGCATCTGTCATCAAGGATTATTCTAATTCTTAAGACTATAATATTCTGATGATCTTTCTTTATGTATATCAAATGTTTTAAATTGAATTCAGTCTTGGTGGATCACAAGGCTGGTGCGTGGCATTTTTAACATTGCAATGATGCTTTACATTCTCTGTGTAGATGCAATGGTAGTCAGTGTTGTTAGGAAAATTTTATGAAAAGACTGTTTATTTTCCACAGCTGACTATAGAGATGATGTGTCCTACAGGGCGCCTGAGGATTTATCCACCGGTGGGGTGGTCCTGTAAACGACTTTGCAAGACCTTGAAGTCACATACCCATTTTGAAAAGGAGATTTTAAGAATTTAACATTGTAGTTCTGATGCGTATACATGTGTGGGATGCTGTATCAAAACGATCAAAGCTCTGCTTTC
This sequence comes from Amia ocellicauda, assembly GCF_036373705.1. NCBI lineage: Eukaryota > Metazoa > Chordata > Actinopteri > Amiiformes > Amiidae > Amia > Amia ocellicauda. The sequence continues at coordinate 16,436,800 of NC_089862.1, read as the reverse complement.
GTCATAGGCCACATTAAAACAGTTCTAAGCAATTGTATGTTGTTGTTAAATTGCACTTTTCTGTCCCAAATACTTTCTCTCTGCATTCTGCAAGCCCAGCGAGGCTCAATTAATACACAGCCAGTGAAGTGCAGTTACCGATAGGGGAACATGAAACCAAATCATCCACATCCCAGAAATAAGAAGGGCAAGCCTGTACTGCAGGGGTGAAGTCAGTTTGCTAAAAACAATACATAATATGTTGACAAGGCATATTATTGTCACATGATTTAGTTTATTAAAAATAAAAATGTTATATACACAGTGTGTAGTCTAATGCAATGTGAAAATATGTTTTGAAATAGGATACATCATAAGGCATCTGTATCACATGAGTAACTGCAGCAACAAAATTACAATGATAAGAAGACTGTATAATCTTCATAGCACATTTTAAGTCACCTTAGCTACATTGTCTGCTATATTATTATTATTATTATTATTATTATTATTATTATTATTATAGAAAAGGATTATGTCGTTAATGTACTCAATAACTGGTCTCTGTCTCCCCCTACAGGTGGATATGTGATTAAATTTGATATTGAATTATGCTGTGTTCCTGTGCGATTCCTGTTTCTTTATTGAAGTTATTTATCCTTTTTCATTCTATTTCTATTTGATACTTTGTAAAAAATAATATATATTTATTGCTGACATATTTATTGTGTATTGTACTCTTCAGGTATAAAAAGGCACACAAAAAAGACAAAACTGCATTCAAAATAAAAATGTCCAACAATATGTTGCAGTAAAATATGTCTCTTGCAATATACTTGTTATCTCTGGAAGATGAAGCAGTAAACTAAATAATCAGCAATCTTGTTATGTAAATATATACACATATATATAGAAGAAGCACCAATCTGTAACAACTTTGAATCACAAACTGAAAAGAACAGCTAGCGCTTTGAGTCCAGGACTGACACATCTCCCGCTGAAGACACTACAGGCTCTTCGGCTCCGTTCCAGCCACAGAGGGCTTGTTAATACATGACAAGGCGAGGAAACCCTGTCCGTCTCTACTCTGCCCAACCCCGCCGATTCTGAGCCAATATTATTAACCACCCCCCAGGGAGGTCATGGTCAATGTCAGTGAATGACACAACCCAGATCTATTCACTAGACATTTAACAATGTGGTTATGCTTTCTTAATAGGAATGTGACATTTACTGTTTATAAAGCTTATAAACAAATGCTGGCATGCTGAAGGTCTACCTGATTTGATTACTGATTTTTGTGCATATGTTGCTATTAGTTTAAAGTGCACAGCTATAAAGTTGTACTATAATGGCATTAAACTAAACCAGCACATAAAACTAAACAGCATATATAGTGTCGGTCTGTCCGCCCCAGTTCACTCCAAATCCAGGGTTTACCAAAATATTTACAATTTGTCCGAAGCGGCAGTCGTAAATATATGATTTCAAATTATCCAGTTATGCAAAAGTCTATTGCATCACTTTAAATACATCTACTATAATCATTGGTTAGCAAAATCATCTGCAAATGAATGGCATATATCTATCCCACAGAGGGAGATGAAAAAAAGGATTTGATACTTCATGTAGTCCTGCACTGAGTATCAATTATCTTTGCTTCTGCCAAAGTGTATTATACTTTAAATACAGCAAAATAATGTGTTTTCTAAAAACTTTAGTTGCTTTGAATAATTTGTTATGCCTTTCTTCATTTTCAAATGTGGTCTGGGCCTGTACATGTATTGTACATGACTGGCTAAATAATAAGGGAACTAAACACATATCTGGTTAAGGGTCAAACCTAACAAGAGAAAAGGTAATTCAGGTTGTATGTGTTTCTTAATAAAAAACACAAAAACTGTATATGCCAGCATTCAAAATTCAGATAAATCCTGAGAGGACAGAATGTGAATAATAGCCAACTCTTTCTCCTCCCAGCCTGTTTCTCTTCAACAATGTTATGAGGTACACTTGGGCTTAGCTACCACAAAAGGAGTTTGGCTGAAACGGTTCTTCCCCTTTTTTGGTGTGAAACTGAGTGAGATGGCAGATGTTTGAGAAGCAGGTGGAACCCTGCATTACACCCAGCCCACTCACACTGGAAACCCCGGCTTCCACATGGAGAGTGTTAGTCACGCAAAAGACTACTGGCTGCCTGTAGCGCACCCTCTAGGGAAATGACATCATTATGAGGGATTTCTCTTTTAATGAGCCCTGTTTCATAATGCATGTTCCATTTTTGGAAATGTTCTGAGTGAAAACACAAGAAATACAGTGATATGGCAGGCTGCTGTTGGGGGAAATGAGGGACATTTCTAAAAGGAAGCAAATTTTTTTAACACCAATATTCAAACAAATGCACTGCTAACGATTACAGGTGTTTTCCAATTATCACACCGCAAATACTTCATAAAATCACTAAACCTGCAGCTGAACTGAATTTTCAGCTTAATTTTTTAATCTAACTTAAATTGGCTCTTTTCATTTACTCAACAGTACTGGGTAATGTGAAATAATTGGACTATGTCACAGGCACTACTGCAGACATTTTATGATAAATGCAAGGCAAGAATATTACACTTCTAGAAACCTGTTATCTAATAATGCAAAAGTAAGTTAATGCAACCTTATGAAATGAATATTCTACATACTGAGTTCATCTAAATTTCGGATAAACTCAAAATATTTTATTCACTATGCACCTTCATATGCGATACGTAAAACCTCTTAAACATATGTTTGTATATAATAATAATAATAATAATAATAATAATAATAACACCCTAGTCTCACCAGTTAATTATTTAAGTGGACAGTATTTTAAATGTTTCAAGAATGAAAAAAATAATAATAACAGCTGTCAAAAAGTGGGTGGGTAAGAAAATGTGTTGAATGGTAAATGTTTCTTGTAGATATAATAAAAGCAGCAGTGAATAGACTACAGGCTGCACAGCTCCTGACCCAGAGCACAGTTGTTTTATATTAACATTTTTTTATGCAAAGGGGGGTGGAGTAGGACTTTGCAATTGCTGCACTGGGAAATTTATATTACAACACACGATCTAGAAGGAGAACAGAATTCCTGCTCTCCTATGATATGAGTTCACAGATGTTCCCTGGGACAGGCAGAGGAGGACATGGTTTCGGCTGGGAATCGCAACATCTCTGTTCAAAGAGGAGAGGGGACATAGATTTCTCAAGACCGAATCTCACATCTGAGGACTGCATTGAATACAACAAGGCGATTTATGTATTGTCTATATTAAGGTAAGGACATTTCCTAATAGTTTAATGGCCAGATTAAGGCTAATGCTCTTTATGCCATTATGCCACATATTTTCAGATTAGTCCAATTTGCCCATCAGTGTGGACCATACATTCATATATTGCTTTGACAACAAGCTAAAAAAGAGCAATCGATGTTATATGTGTAGAACATATCTGAATGTCTCTAAGCAGGTAATTGTTATAGGCATCACATTCATAATTGTGAGTAATAGCTAGAAATCCTAATATATGTGTGTGTGATCATAAATCATTTAAGTAAATGATGCAATTGAAATGAATGTAAGAACTGCACCCTGTTCTACAACACACTTATATTTCCTGCAGACACCCCTAGTTAAGCAAAGCCAGGCATTACATTTTTTGTTGTATTTAGGCATTTATTGTTTACTCTAGATGTCGTTTTTACAGACAAATTATATCAAATGCGTTCAATGAAGATAGTTATTAAAGCACTTAGACATGAATCCTGTTTCTGAGCCTTTGACCTCTCGAGACTGGGAGTTCCATCCAAATGCATTATGAATGAATTGAATCCACCGCTCTGCTCGTATGGAGGGGAATCCAGCTGTGTATGCCACCATGCATCTGTTCTTTATGTTTTCTTTGCATAAGTATCTACCAGTGCATACTGAAGATGGACAAGATTGGATGAAACGTTTACAATTGGGATGAGGTAGTGACTAGAAGACAGGGTTAGGGTACATTGCCAGAGTAGGAGTGTTTATGCTTTGTACTTTGTGTGCTCTGTGGGAAAAGGAGGCTGCATGAAGCCAGCTTTCATTTGGCTGCTGGACTGAGGTTGACAAGCTAATAAATGAGTAAGCATGTTGTTTTGGCTCAGTTGTTTTGACGTCATAATTATGGAAAAAAAAGTCCCAGTTTGCTTCTGCAAAATGATTTGAAAATACGTCAGGTATGATGTGTAGTTTACTTTATTTATGGAAGAACAAGTCATTTCAAATCGAATTATATATAGGGGTTATTTTTAGTTTGAGGTATGCTGAAAGAGAAAAAGGGTAGGTAGAGAAAGCTGCACGTAATTTTCAAATGGGAAACATTATTTGATCTGGTGATTCAGATAACATCAGGATTTTTCATTTTGTTCGCTTAACCTTCTTTTAGATGAATTCCTTAGACTCCTCAGGTGGTACTGTGCAATATGATGGGCATGTTCATGTTCATGTAGATGTATAGTTGTTGTTACACTTGAACATAATAGAGATGATAAAAAAACATTCTGTCTTGGGTAGGAATTCATTTCGAGGTCATGGGGCTGACGGATACATTCCAAAAAGCATGTACTTTGCACCAATCTCCTGCTTTTCCTCTGCAAAGCTGGTTTATTTCCTTTCAAAAGCTTTGTTGCTATGGTTCCCTGTGAAATGTTTTGCAGGAAACGGTCCAGTCAGATAAAAATGCTATATAAATAATAGTTGCTGCAGAGCCAAAGTAAAATGTAACAGATCTGCTTTGGGATATGTGAGGATCAGTGAACAATCAAGTGAAAATGGTTTCAAGTTGAATGGCTATCGATTGGACTCCTGACTTTTCTTAACAACGTGAACAGTTGTAATCTGTAAACTGTGCATGCAAAGATGTTTTCGATTTGCAATTATGAGATCACGACAGACAAAACAGTCTTCCAAGTTGATTCAGATTCAGGGCCTAAGAAGTCTGATGTGAGATGTCATCTTTGGTAGCCAGCCTAACATTGGGATGCAAATTCAAATACACATTCCTGATTAAAAAATAAGTCACCACTAATGTTTCTTCAAATATAATTGAAAATCAGATTAGCTCATTATTTGACTTACTTCAGTGCCTAAATTCTATAGAAAAAACTCCCTACCGTTTTTTGTCACACTCTGAAAACTGCTTACATCATTAAAATAAAAAGCAGTAAATGTCAATCACCAAAATCAAATACAATAAGAAATACATGGCTGCACAGTAAAAGAGTAGGTCAGAAAATAGACTGGAATAAATAATAATAAATGTGGCCAATAATATTTTGTTATTAGGCCAAAAAACATTTATTTCAAATGAATTATTGTTGGATATGGACAACATCCCGACACACTCCAGCTATTTCCAAAGGCTGGGCAAAATGTTTATCTGTGTATATATTTTCATAACAGAACACATAACTAGATCAAGGGAATGTATTTAGACAGTCCTTGGCACCATTCCTTCCAAATGGCATCAGGGTTACCACTGTGGAACATCATTGTCAATGTGTTTTTTTTCTAACATTGATTAATTTAAATCCATTAAAATGGCTTAAACTAGTAAGACTTTCCTCCAACTTTAATTCATGTAGATTAAATTGAAAAACTCAGCACACTACAAAAAGACACATGTGAATTAATTCCATTAACTCAGACAGGATAATTAAGGGTGCCAATTTGAAACATTTAAACATCTGGCACTGACATCAATGGCACCCCCGGGCTTGAAGTCAAATTACATCAATAAAGTGAAATCTTCAAGGTTGTTTTCTTCTCTCTTTGTTTGTTTTAACATATAGATGAAACCATGTAACATACCTCTCTAACTCAGCTTCACAAATTACTATTTTACCTCATGCTGGATTCATAGGTACTACAAATTCTTAGATGCATACAAGCCAACAAAATGTACATATATATATATAATTGACTGCCTAGGATTCCCTGTGATTTATGTTTGTTCATAGCCCATTCTTTCCACATTTATGTTGTTATTTTAATATGATCCATTTAATTTAGGGACAATTGCATTTGTTGTGGTATACTTAGCTATTTACGATGAATTAGCTGTGTGTAACCTTACTGCTGGAAAAAATGAATGCAGTTTGCTGATCTGGGAGACTCTTTTGCCATTTTTGGAATAAAAGCATAACTAATGTATTAACTTGACACTAATTCACAGTGCTCTTATCATGAGGAAATAATTTCTAAATTGTAACATTGAATAATACAGTATAAAAAGTACATAACAAATCATTCATTTTTTTTCCTTTTTTCTTTGTGTAGATGACTAAGTGAAAAATACAGAAACAAATATGAATCTACTAACAATTCACACTGATATATATAAACAACAATGATAATCAAATATTGCCAACAAGCCTAAATGTTTTTCATTAAGGCATTTAAGGGAATGAGGTTTTCTAACTAAATGCAATAGAAAAAGCATGACAAGTTACAGTATTCTTGTAATGATTTATCAAGATTTATAAGAGTCACATGTATTTTATTACCTAAAGATGATTCACGTCATGCACATATGGTTGTGTTCAACCCTTATCACCTTCAAACAGTACAGCTGCATAATTCATTCAATAATGTTGCAAATGTCTTAAAAAATAAAAATAAAAAACTGTGTGTGGGAGTCTCCAGTCCGAGACTGAAGGAGTCTTTACCATTTCAACTGAAGCTTCTCCTTGATTCAGAAACAATGTATATATTCTATTTATTTTGTCAGGACTTGAATTCATTCAAGTGTAAATTATACAAAGTCTGCACTTGGCACAGCAGACGACATTGCCCTCAGTGCACTGAAAGCTAGCAATGAGAAAAACCACACAAATTAACACATTATTCGTCCAATTCTAGTCCACTTTGATTTATTCATTTATTTGCCAGTTAGTTTTCCATTTCCCCAATACATGGAGTTTAAAACTAATGTTCAGGAGGACGACAACCCATAATCATGCTTCACTCTGCTCCTTGGCTCCATCCATGATGTGGGGGGTTTCCAATGGCCTCACCCCCTTGGCCAGGCTGTTGTTCCCTCAGCGGATAAAGGCCAAAACAACTCCATTACTTGAAACACTATCTTCTTCCACCTACTTCTACAGGAGGTTGTCTGAACTCTTGAACATTTAATAAAACAATAACATTAAATACAATTGGTACAATAAGCATGCTGTTATAACTGGTCAAGGAGCACTGCTGACTGGAAAGTGGGAATCTAACGGGCAGTCCTGAAGATACTAAAGGCTTGTAAGGCGAGGCCAAATTAATTACTTTGCACAGTTTTGTAGTACTGGTCCTAACTGAGCCTTGAGCTCTCAGATTTCATGATAAGGCTGGTCGCTTTTATAATGATGCAAATTCCAACTCTATTATGTTACTCCTAAAATATGCACTACTAATCAGTCACTGCAAGCTCTTCACACTGTGAAGTGTATCATAGGTCTGGGTTACCTTTTGTTGTTTATGTGTTGCTGTTGGATCAACCCTGAAGATTTAGGGCTGCTTGCTCTTTTCCTTAATACATATTGGAGACACAGAGAAACTAAAATAAGAAAAAGCGGGAGCATTTTTGATCATACCGTGGGAGAAATCTCCAGCCACTCACAATGTTTTTGGGAATGTTTTAGCAAGGACAAACATCTGGCTGCATGTTTCAGCTTTTGGCTGGAAAGTTACATGGTATGTGATTTTTATTTATCTTGTGTCCTTTATTTCTTTATCTTGAAAGGAATAAAAAAAAATGAAAGTTGGTAGGATACTTTATATTATGCATGCTATGACTTGTGCATTATTTGATTATTATTGGAAAGCTTTTCTCCAAATACCAGGGCTAAGTTGGAAAATGGTCGTCTTGAATGTTTTATGCTTCATTTAGATAATTGTGCACTCATATTCCTCTTTATTTGCATTTTAGTATCAGAAACCTTTCAATAACCTTTATTTGATCTCCCATTAGACCTTTCTGTACATACATGTACAGGCCTGTTCTGAAGAAAACTGAACCAAAAAAGAAACTTGCTGGGATAGTAGTTTTGTTCTTGAGACCACTCCCGGGAAGTATTCGGGAAGTAACAGAAAATAGAAATGTTTCCCAATGAAGTAAAAATATTTTTTATTCAGTATATCTGGGGAATGCATAAGCCTCATTTACATTGATGGACAGATACAAACAATTTTAAAATGAGCAAACAGAAAAAAATATAAATGTCCTACTTCACATGTCATACTAATATTAGCCTCCTTTTGAGGTTTAAACTTAGGCTCTGCACAGTGCTCCAGGCCTTGTTCCCAGACACTTCTCTGTGTATTTGCTGTTCTTGGTGTCGCTATGTGAAGCTATATGCAGTGCATGTATGACTTCCAATCCCCTGAGGACAGAGACCGTATGTATTTGGTTCACTTGGTTTTCTCCCGCCTGGATTACTGCAACTCCATCCTGGCTACCTGCTGCCCAGCCGCCCCAAGTCAACCAGAACTGCTCGTCTGGTATCCTCTCTGCCTCGATTTGCTCATAGTACTCCATCACTCCACTCCCTTCACTGGCTCCCAATCTTGGTAGGCATCCAGTTCAAGACTTTGACTCTTACCTACCGTTGTCTAGACCAGACAGCACCCAGCTACCTTCAGACTCTCATCTCTCCTTACAGTCCTTACACTCCTTATGGTCCTCCTGCACCAGATAACTCACTTTAACCCCTCTCCGCACCCCTTACTCCAGAGCCCACTCCTTGTCCACCCTCACCCCTAAGTGGAACGACCTTCCCACTGAGGTCAGTACCGCAGAGTCCCTGACCACCTTCCGGCGATTACTCAAGACACATCTGTTCAGACTGTACCTGTGACCATGCCATCTTTTACTCCTGCTTACTTATTTTTTGTTGGAACTTGTAATGTTTTACTGCATCTTCTCCTATGACTCCCTCCCTTTAGCTCATACCTGGGGCTTAATTGTATGTTGTCCGCACTTGTTACCTCATTGTACTAGGATGTATGCTTATTGTATATTGTATTGATTATACTACTGCACTGTTGTGTGAACTGTAAGTCACTCTGGATAAGGATGTCTGAGATGTTATAAATATTAATATTAATTTGGGTGGGTGATGCAGATCTAGACATGATTTCTTTTTTTGTTTTGTATTAATTATTGTAGTCAAATGACTAATGCAACATTTGACTTCAAATCTCAGTTGTTCTGTCAGGGATTTCGTTAAAGAGTATTACAGCTTTCTTCTTGAAATTGTTATCTTTTTCTTTCCTCTTAGATTCCACAATGTTACTATTGATGGGGGCTATCGGTTTACTTTATTGTGTAAGTGGGCAGACGCTGGAAAACATGCTGAAGGGAGCTCAGCCCCGGTATATATGCAGTGTACCTGGACTGCCTGGGCCTCCGGGTGAGCCAGGGGCCAATGGAGCTGCTGGGACTCATGGACGCATCGGCCTCCCGGGGCGAGATGGCAGGGACGGGAGGAAGGGAGAGAAAGGGCAGAAGGGAGAGCCAGGTATTTGCATGTTAACACGTTCTTGAGCATGTTGAAATTGGGCTGCTTTACTGTGTTTCATAACACAGAGTGTATTCTAACAAAACACACCTTATGTTAGTTGTTTTATGGATTAGGATATACAGTACTGTGCAAAGGTTTTAGGCAGGTGTGAAAAAATGCTGCAAAGTAAGAATGCTTTAAAAAATAGACGTTAATAGATTATATTTATCAATTAACTAAATGCAAAGTGAGTGAACAGAAGAAAAATCTACATCAAATCCATATTTGGTGTGACCACCCTTTGCCTTCAAAACAGCATCAATTCTTCTAGGTACACTTGCACAGTCAGAGATTTTGTAGGCATATAGTCAGGTGTTTGATTAAACAATTATACCAAACAGGTGCTAATGATCATCAATTCAATATGTAGGTTGAAACACAATCATTAAGTGAAACAGAAACAGCTGTGTAGGAGGAATAAAACTGGGTGAGGAACAGCCAAACTCAGCTAACAAGGTGAGGCTGCTGAAGACAGTTTACTGTCAAAAGTCAGACACCATGGCAAGACTGAGCACAGCAACAAGACACAAGGTAGTTATACTGCATCAGCAAGGTCTCTCCCAGGCAGACATTTCAAGGCAGACAGGGGTTTCCAGATGTGCTGTCCAAGCTCTTTTGAAGAAGCACAAAGAAACGGGCAACGTTGAGGACCGTAGACACAGTGGTCAGCCAAGGAAACTTACTGCAGCAGATGAAAGACACATCATGCTTACTTCCCTCCCCAATCGGAAGATGTCCAGCAGTGCCATCAGCTCAGAACTGGCAGAAAACAGTGGGACCCTGTTACACACATCTACTGTCCGGAGAAGTCTGGTCAGAAGTGGCCTTCATGGAAGACTTGCGGCCAAAAAGCCATACCTCCGACGTGGCACAAGGCCAAGCGACTCAACTATGCACAAAAACACAGGAACTGGGTGCAGAAAAATGGCAGCAGGCGTTCTGGACTGGTGAGTCAAAATTTGAAATATTTGGCTGTAGCAGAAGGCAGTTTGTTTGCCGAAGGGCTGGAGAGCGGTACACGAATGAGTGTCTGCAGGCAACAGTGAAGCATGGTGGAAGTCAGAATGAATGGTCTCCTCAATGCTGAGAAGTACAGGCAGATACTTATCCATCATGCAATACCATCAGGGAGGCATCTGATTGGCCCCAAATGTATTCTGCAGCATGACAATAACCCCAAACACACAGTGAATGTCCTTAAGAACTATCTTCAGCGTAAAGAAGAACAAGGAGTCCTGGAAGTGATGGTATGGCCCCCACAGAGCCCTGATCTCAACATCATTGAGTCTGTCTGGGATTCCATGAAGAGAGAGAAGCAACTGAGGCTGCCTAAATCCACAGAAGGACTGTGGTTAGTTCTCCAAGATGTTTTGGACAACCGACCTGCCGAGTTCCTTCAAAAACTGTGTGCAAGTGAACATAGAAGAATTGATGCTGTTTTGAAGGCAAAGGGTGGTCACACCAAATATGGATTTGATGTAGATTTTTCTTCTGTGCATTTAGTTAGTTGATAAATATAATCTATTAACATCTATTTTTTAAAGCAATCTTACTTCACAGCATTTTTTCACAACTTTTGCACAGTACTGTATATATGTAGACCAGTGCCTATGGTTTTTGCACATTGTTTTTGTAATGAGGGATTTATGCACTGCAGCCCTACTATAATATCCTCTCTGTAGTTCTCGATGGACTGTTCTTGCTGACACAGTCTGATCACGTCCTGCACTGACATTCTCAGTCACCTGGGAAAGAGTTGCTCTTCTGTTTTTTCCTTACATCACAGTAATGCACGAGCATCACGGTCATCAAATGTGTGCTTTCGACCACAATTTCCAACCCTATTTATTGATGTCTTTCCCACAGATCTATTTGCAGATGTAACTTTAGTCACTGTTCGTATTGAAACACTAGCCAGTTGAGCAGTCCTTGTGACTGAAGCTCCTGCCATTCGTGCTTCAATAATGACCCCTCTTTCAAAGTCACTTAGATCCTTTCCTCTTGCCATCTTGATCCAAAATTGAGCTCAACTGGGCCTGCTCAGCATTTTTATTAATGCCGCAGAGCATGATAGGATGTTAATTGCTTAATTGTATCATGCAGTAAACTAATTTATTAAGGTTTTTCCTTTAATTTGACACCTGTCTGTGTATGTGTGTGTATATATATATATATATATATATATATGGTTTGATTTTGCAACATGAAGGTTGGAAAAATACTATTTAATAATAAATTATAATAATAAAAAGATAAAAACAATTAATGGAGATGTGTGCTTAAAAATGGAAAACAATGCATGGAATATATTTAAAGCAAAGAATGGGAGTATTTATATATGGACTCTTAACCCCATGTTGCAGTCAAAGGGGTGAATAATCAGACTGATCAATACAACATGTGTTAAAATATGCACATTACAGCATGAACATTTTATTTTTAATCTGGTCCCCATTAACTCAGACATGCATCAAAGAACACGCATGTTGCAGGGCTTTTTTATGGCCTTGTGAAATGTTGCTATGGAAACATGTAGTTTATCCTGAGGAAACAACTCATTTTGTTTCCATTCATGTTTACTCATCCAGGTCACATTGTGTTAGAAGCAATTCAGACATTTGCAGCTTGGACAAAAGAAGGAGAGAAGCTTTTCACAGCTTTTTAAACACCATAAATTAAATACATGCCTCAATCGAGTTCCTGCAGAGCCATAATCTGATTAAAACCTAAACTGGTTTCAGGAGGAGATTATAACAAGGGCTTCTCAGAAAGGACCACAACTTTAAAAGCATTGATCTTAAATAAAGACATGTAAATGGCACAAATTTGTAATCTGAAAACTGTTTAATGTCTGTTTCAGGTCCTAGAGGAAAGGTGGGTTCTGCTGGGAAAATAGGAGAGAAGGGTAACAGAGGACCAGCTGGAAAAAGAGGACCTGGGGGTGTCAATGGCGACATTGGCTTCATAGGACCCAAAGGTCCTCCAGGGAAAAAGGGGGAAAAAGGACAGCGAGGGATGCCTGGAATACCAGGGATATGTAGGTGTGGCAGCCTGGTACCCAAATCTGCCTTCTCTGTTGGCATCACAACCAGTTACCCTGTGGAGCAGTTACCCATCAAATTCAACAAAGTCCTCTTCAATGAGGGCGATCACTATAACCCAAACACAGGGAAGTTTATATGTGCTTACCCCGGCATTTATTACTTCTCCTATGACATCACCCTAGCCAACAAACACCTGGCGATAGGACTGGTGCAGAATGGCCAGTACCGAATAAAGACCTTTGACGCCAATACGGGAAATCATGATGTGGCTTCTGGATCTACGGTCATATACCTAAACCCAGAGGATGAAGTCTGGTTGGAGATCTTCTACGCTGACCAGAATGGCCTCTTTTCAGACCCCAGCTGGGCAGACAGCTTGTTCTCTGGATTCTTACTCTATGCCGACACAAATTATCTTGACAGTCTTTCTGAAGATTACGCATAATACCTTCAATAGAACATAAGAACAATCATAAGAGGCTGTTTGGCCCATCTTGCTTGTTTGGTTGCTAGTATTTTAGAGGTCCCAGAATGTTGTCCAGCTGTTTCTTGAAGCACCAGCCTCTCAGATCTAACTCTAAAAGATGTGCCTTGTGTTCACCTATCTTTAATTTTCACTTGTTACATCAGGTCTTTGTTTCCTTACTGAGCTTGTCGTAGTCCTTTGTGTTGACTTTCAAATCTGTGAATACTTGAATAATAAAAAAATAATCTCTTCTGTTAAAGACTAAAGTATGGGATATTCTCTATCTTTTTCTTTGAGACACTAGTCACTCATCTTTAAAACCTTTCCATAGCAGCCCTTTCCTTTTTGTAACAGAGACCTACATTTGATTTGCTAACTGATATTTCCCATTCAAATGTTTTAAAATAGCAGAAAAAGACAGCAGAAAAACATATTAGATAGTACCAATAATAATCTTAATATGATTGAGCTTTGTGGCCAATTCAATTTCCTGCATTATAACAATCTGAATTGTGCATCCAGGTCTACGACCAAATAGTTACAGGAGTACAAATTAACATTCTTGGTTGGCCATCACAATCTCCAGACCTCAATCCAATAGACAATGTTTGGTATGAACTGAAAAAAACAGTCTACCGATGCAAGTTGCCGATGCAATCTGAAGCAGCTGGACAGGTTCTGTATCAAAGATTGGTTGAATATCTCTCCTAAGAAGCTGATTAACATATTAAAAGACTTACCTTCATGTAACCAAAGCCAACGTGTATGCACTTAATACTGATGGGGTCTGAATAAGATGGAACACTGTATTATAGAAATGTATGTAGCTGTAACTCTTTTTGACAGATGTGCTATTCATGCATACTATATTTATAGTCATTATAACAATTCTTTATTTTTTAATTTATTTGTATAAAAAATGCTGACTATATTCTTTCTAAAATAATTTGTTATTACACTTCAAGAAGGGTCTGAATTTAAACTTTTATACAAAAGTATTGAACCACAACAAACACATAATATAGTCACAAAGGAGTGGGTAACACAAGTAATCTGTGTATATATGCAGCAAGAATGTAACAAATCTGTATATATAAATAATGCATGTCACAATTACAGAGACCAGATGTACTATTTTTCATCCAAAAGTTGCCAACAGCAATGACAAGAAATAAAACATAATCCTTCCATGTTAAAAAAATAATAGTAATATTGGATGGAATGTGTTGTCAATAATCTTCTTTAGTTCAATGTTCACAGCAATGGATCACCATACATTTGAATACATGTATGCATTCTTTTATTTTTTACTATTATAGTGACACTGAATCAGTATCAGATTTTACCAACTCAGCCCCTGGGGACAGCTGTTTTATATAAAATCACAGGAAATTAGAATCTATTTGCCTCGAGCAAAAAAATAAAATACAGAGATAGTATCTACTTTAGTGTAAGAATTATAATAATGTATTCTTTTTACCTTAATAACAAGAATACATTCATAAATTACATGATATTCTCTTCTTTTTGTCAGGTGTCAACCAAAATATCCATATATATGTAAACAAATCACATCTGGAAGTAACGTTTTCCTGATTGTATCTTTATTTTTTAATGGCTAATTGCCAGATGTTATATCGGTTAGGGTATTGGGCAGAGTATTTTCAAGGACACAGATGTTTCTGTATGGACAAAAAACTGGCTTCATTTTACTTTACAGAGTGGTAAATTGAAAATGAAATCAAATGAAATCTACACAAAAAGAAAAATATGTTATTGTAGAGTATCGATGAAGACATAAATAAAACATATGTAGATTTATACCATCTGCAGTTAATGATGTACATTTACACATATGTCTTGTATTCGTAAATTAACTTTAAAACTGATCTTTATCGTCATATATTTTTATTATGTATCACAGCTTATATGAGATCATATTTGCAAGCCAAAAGTGAGTTTCTTATAAAACGATACAACATTTCTTGGCAATAACATCCAACAATAGTGATTACTCTATTGAGTACAGTAAAACATAATTTTGATAAAGAGATTAGCAATGAAAAACTAACAAAGTAAATCCTTCATTTTACATTACAATATGTGTTGAATTCCACAGCACATGATCAGACTTGACTTGAATGAATAAACTCTCCTTCAATACATTTAGTTTTTTTGGTCAAAGAGATAATAATTGATTAAAGATACTAATTAAAAAGCACATCTTTTCTTTTTCACAATCAGGTTTTCTTTAAAACACATCACTTTAATTGTCATATAACAGGCAGTGAAACTCTCAAAGTAGGGATTTTTATTCTGACTAAATGTATGCTTAACAGTGGTCTAATTAATCATTTTGCCATTTTAAGCTTTAGTGATTTTAACAAATTTGACTGCTCCAGATATCTTCTGTTCCAACTTGCACTCAGTGTTTCCATTACAGTGTTTTGTTGTTTTTAGCAAAACATAAATTTGTAGGGAAGGGCTTTAAGTCACATTTATTGTACATAGCTGTCAAACATCATACTTTCAATAAAAAAATTAAAACATAATAAAAATATCAGGAATTACAACACCCTGATTATAATCCTTTTTTGTATAAATTGGGATACATACGCTGCCATGCCTTCGATGATGAACATCTGAATCAAATTTTTTAATCAGCACCAGGTTTGAATACAAGAAAATAATTTGGGAATTACAAATGTCCACGTATTTCGTTTTGCTTCAAACACTGTCAGTCAAGTTCTTTTACCCAATTATCTATCAATTACTACATTTTGATTACAAAAGAAAAAAAAAACATGTATCTATTTTCTATGGGGAATAGTAATAAAAAATTAAATTGTAAGCAACAATTGTTACTCATAACCTCACACCCCACCTTATAAAAACATTACCATAGTGGAGATAGATCCTAGTTTTAACAAGATAGGTTGGAACACACTTTGGGGTTGATTTAATAAATCAATACAAAGAGTTTTGTTCCTGCATAATATAGTGCAGTTTATATCCTGATATAGCCATCTTTATACCAGAAAGTAGAACTCAAGAGAATTGTTGAAAGTGTGGACATTTATGAACCCCAGAAACTCCTGGCCTCTCCGTTCCTGCCAAAAGTGACCACACAGCTGCACACAGCCCCCCTACCAGCCCCAAACCCCCAAGAGTACTGTGGCCGGGTCACTGCAGCAACAACACAACCATAATAAAGATCTCACAGACTAATAATACAAATCTTGCAAGAGAACAACACAACCATAATAAAGATCTCACAGACTAATAATACAAATCTTGCAAGAGAACAACACAACCATAATAAAGATCTCACAGACTAATAATACAAATCTTGCAAGAGAACAAACCTTTGCATGTTCTCACATACACACTAACCATAATAAAGATTTTGCAAGACAACTCTGCAGACAAAGTAAATGGGCTTGGAATGATGATTCCCATTGTGTGAGTATATGCAGACAGTTAAAAGAGTAAATGGAGATTTATCAGACATACAGAGATATAACAGATTACTAAGCAAAATGTCACCATTTGTTGACATGTAAATGAAACAAAATACAAATCCAGGGAACAAAAACTTAAACAGCAGTAGCTACTTTTCTAGAGAAATATAATTATAAGGGGGAGCTGTTTCCTTAAACACGCCGACATCTACGTATTCCTTGGTTTTCTAGCTTTCTTCTTCTTCTTATCTCTAGATTATTATTACATAATTTATAAGATTCATATTTGGTAACGTGTCTAAACTTGAAATATTGTTGCCATCTTCTCGGTGGTCATTCACTTCTCATTGCGTGGGTAGTTCGAACCATTTGGGCCACCGTAGTAAAGGACGATTCGACCAATGACAGTTTGAAAGCTGCTTGATTGACGTGGCGGTGGCCCAATGGAAACGCCGCTCGGGGTCTGTTATTCACAGCGGGTTTGGTTGGCCCGCAGTTTATGTCGTTACCAGGCAGCCGTATTTGTCTGTATAGCGAAACCCGCTGCGGTAATTGATAAGGTAAATCTGAAAATGCAAAGAGACAAATAAATCCGATAAAACAACTTTAAAAGACTTAGCTAACAACTTAGACTTATATATATATATATATATATATATATATATATTTCACACACGATATCAGACTTAGTTCCAACCGATCAAACTATTTAGTGTCTTAATAAATGTATACATTTCTAGTTTATGTATTAATATGTTTGCGCAGGGACGACATACAGTGTGGTAACAGACATGCGTAGCGAAATTACTATTGTAAAGAAGTTACATGTGCTCTGTTTTTGTCACAGTATACTACTGTTAGACCATTAATTACAATACAGACTAATCCTCCGGTCATATTTAGTTTCTCGTAACCGCAGGGTATGAAGCCACTGTAATTACTTCTTCAGTAACTAATTTCTGACCTAACCTACATTACACACACGCACAGGCCTGCTAATCTCTCATCTAGCTAATTGGCAGTTGCTATTGTTTTTGCAGAAATGGGTGCATAGCCCAGCGCCAGCTTTTTGTGCTTTTTGTTTTTTAACGCAAGGAAATGGCTTCTCCAAGGTAAGTGGACTGATGTGGCAGACAAGTATAATGTAATGTTTGCTACCTGCATCAATATAGTGTCTCCAGGTATATGATATGATAAAGTAGCCTACATCACACAAGTGTAATCCAAAAAGATGTGACTACATGATAAAGTGTTTCAGTAACACAGTAGCACAACACAGTGTAAAGGATGCTACCATCATCTAGTGTAACCTTATGCAAACATGCAAGTAAATAAATATTGCTCTGTGTGATTATATTTGTGGATTATGATTTTTGGTGTATTCTTCAAGTTAAGTGAATTATATCTTTTGGTTTAAAAAAATGAAACGCCTAACTTTCTATACAAAATAGAAGTAATATGCAATCCCATCTACAAACCTACTAGAGGATACAAGAAATTGGGAACAGGCAGTGAACAGGGTAGGAACAAATAACGTTACACTTGTAATGCTATACAAAGTCATACTAAAACTGGAGGATCTCATGCTGGATTATTGTTAAAATGTTTAATACTGCAGCCCCAACATGCTGTACAATGAATTTGCGATATACCTTGCTCTGTGAATAGGACCATAGTGCTGTCAGCAGATGCTACAGAAATGTTTCCACAGTAAAGTGTGTTTGTTGTCATAAGGGATTTTTAATAACTGAAGTTTGAAGAATGAGCAAGTTTCCATAATTGGAAATCTTGCTTCACGTCATCACGTTATCCAATTTTCTTTCAGTGATCTTCGGGAGAAAATAAAAAAAAAGAGGAGGGCGCTTCAAGAGTCTTTGACAAAGACTAGAGATGATGCTGATATGCAGGTAAAGGCTTGAGTTGTTTTAATAAAGAAGTGATATCATTCCTGATCTGTGAACTTTCCATTATAAAACATGAAAAGACAAAAAAAATCATGACTGTATTACAGAGACTTGGAAAACAGACGCAACTAGTGAAGGCAGTTGACTTACTTCCCTCGTTCAGTTGATTTCCATACTGACTAGATTCACTGACTTAATACCTCCCCAAGAGATGTATGGATTTAAACCTGGCAGCAGATAGTTTCCAATGTTAAAGATTTATGTTTATGGAATGGAAATAAAATATCAGGCAGCAATCATATTCAGAAAGAACATTACAACACGTTTGAGAAATTGCTTGTTGAAATCATAGCAGATTAGTTTAACATTAAGTCGGCAATTACTTTAAGCCATCATTTTTTCCAGTTCTTACTTTAGGCATTAAGTAACTGTCATTGGCTTTAACCCCCTTCCACCCTTGCCCCTTCCCCCCAAACAATTAACAACAATGTGTCCTTCCTTTCCTGCCAGAGGAAAATAGTAACACAGCAGAAAATCAAATCGAATCGTTATATTTACCAAGCCTTGTCAGCTAAAAGGTAATGTCAGGAAAGCTGTTTCAGCCTGTACGTGTCATCTAAATGTGAGCAGCGAAGATACCTTTTAGCTAAGAAAAAGGCAAGACTCAGCAGGCCCTGGCAATGAGGTTTGTAGACACTGAGGCAGGAGGAAAAACCTTCAGAGATCCTCTTCATTGTTAAATATTGTGTTTTGCTTGCCAGGCTCTCTTCACCCCAGAAATGGAAATCAATAAAGAAAACGAACAGTCCATTGTAGAGGTTGGTGTTTGTTCAGATCTTAAATGAGTGTGGAGTTGTTCTAGGCTTTGTAGAGCTTGAGGCTCATTACTGACGGATCTACTTGACAGTATAGCTGTCTTAGCATGACGTGGTTTTGAAAACAACTCTGGTTGTAGCTATTGTGACAGATAAGCTGTCTGAAAAATTCAGAACCAATTAATTGAGGTTTTTGTTTCCCATATTTAATGTTTAGCCTTTAATGTTTCTTTCATTGCTAATTGACTAAATTCACAGTGTTTTATTTACATGGAGGAATAAATATATGTTTATCTGCTTTTTCAGTTTCTTACTATGTGCTCTTTAATTGACTCAGAACATTGCTGACACTGAGGAGGAACAAGTGGAAAATCTAAAACGAAACCTGAATGCTAAGAGACAGAGGAGAAAAAAGCCAGTACGTTATTTTTGTTTGTTTATTTTTGAACAGTGCATGTATTACTCAAAATTGTACTTCACTTTTTCAACCTGCCAGGAATATATAGTCAGATATTTGTTGATTCTAATGCAGTAGGATGTTTTAAAATGTTTAGATTAAATCTGTTTTAATGAAGTTTAATGCATGTCCTATACAATAGGACTGTTTGATTTGATGAAAGTTTACTCTGACTTCTTCATTAGTTACTGGAAGATGCAGCTGAAATAACTTCTGAGGAGCCAGTAGAAGACCTGAGTGGTGTTGTTCGTGGCCAGAGAAGTAAGACTTTCTCTAAAGAAATGTTGAATGGCAAAGTTATTATTACTGATATCTTTAAGTCACTCTACACCAGTGGTTCTCAGCCCTGGTACCGGAGTTCTAAATTACTACATTCAATCATTAACCCAACTAAAAGTGCTTAATTGGATTTCAAAAAAATAGTTTTAGCTGATTGAAATTGTTTAGGTAATGATTGGTTTTAAAAACTCAAGAGATAGGGTTAGGACTGAGAACTGCTGCAGACCTACAATGCCTTGAGCACAACTGAATAGCTTATTGTGAAGCTTACAGAATAGACTGGAAGAAAACATAGAAGAATGTTGACCTAATATATACAGAATATTTAAAGTAACCATCTCAGTGGGACCTCATAGTTGAGAGGACTGTTAATTGATAAAATACAAAAATAGCTTTGAAATTAGAGACATTTTAACATTTGCTTCTGACTGTCCTATCCTGCTTTTAAGAAAGCTTGCCTTAAAAAGCAGTTTTTTAACTTAAACTTAAGATTGAGCAACAGTGAATACATGTTTTGTGTTTGTTCATTTTTTTTTCTTAATAGATTTACCCCCTCTGCCTGTGCCTACTGCAAGCACAAGCTTTTCAGAGTATTCAGTGAGAGAACGAATGAGAGGGAAGCTAAAGGCTGCCAGGGTAACTGAACGTTTCTGCTTTGTTCAACACCCAGTGGAAAGGATCATAAATGAAAATGCCATATAATATAATTTCTCAATCTTTGAATGCTGTTTATTGTTTATTGGAACAGAATTTATGATAAATGTGATGATTATGATTTCCTTCTGTGGTTTTACAGTGCTAACAACAAAGTGAGATTTTTTTATGTTTTTATTTAATTAATTTGTTTTTGTTTGATTTTTAAATGAATTATTAGCATAGCATTGCAGCATTCACAGTTTTCCTTTCATCTCAGAAAAAGCACAGCTGGAAATTTAAAAGAAGTATAATTGCAGTTCGCTTTTCACTGTACAGTGAAATTAGATCCGTATGCTTTTCAGAGATTTGCGTGATGCTTTATTGGAGACTCGCATATACTTACATTTTTGACTTCTGCATTATTATGTTTGTAATACCATTAAATATTGCAATTGACTGAAGTACGCCTGCATTTCTAAAACATTTTACTTGGAGTTTCCCATGAAGAAAACTAAACCCTTTTGTCAAACTGCCATTGGGAAACCAGACAACTGTTCTACATTAAAACTATGATGATAAATGTAGGTTATTAGGTAAAGGCATAGTGAACCTTATAAGAAGAGAGTGGAAAATCTGAATCCATTTCCTTATAATTGTGTTTGCTTGCATGTATATTTACTGTTTTTCATCAGTCCAAAGCAGAAAGCATCCTGCAGCAAGAAGCCTCCTTAGAGTCTACAAGTCGACTGAAGAGCTTTCATGACAGAGAGCTTGTAACCAGCTCTGACAGAGAGGTAGGCCGCTACTACCCATGATTCATGACAGCTACAGGAAAGCATACTTTTAATCTAACCTTTAAATACTTGTGACATATATCAGTTGTTAGTATTGTCATTTTTGGAAGTGGCATCCTGTGCTAAATTGACAGGTTTTACATATCTGAAAAAAATAACCCCATTTATTACAAAGATTGAAGTACTTCTTTTCTTTCCTTTCACATACAAATGTTATTTGTAATGTTTATCCATTTACAGGTAGATGGCGATGAATTCAAAAGGAGGGATGGTTCATCTCTTGTTGATTCAAGAGTCAGATTTCGAGACGCAGCAAGCAGAATCGAACAGAAACCTGAGGTATATGTTTTATATGTGTGTGTTTCTTGTGTCTGAGGTCTTCATACCATCTGCTAACATACAAATTCAGTGTTTACCTGTCTTGTTGTTAAATGAAATATATTTTCTTTTCTTGACTACTGCCACCAAATAATTGCTCATCTGTGTTTTCGGCACAGTGATTTATTATATATTATATTATATATAAATTATATGTTTTTACATAGTTTTCAACTAGTAATCCTAGTTCTGTGCTTAGTTTTTATGTGTGCGAAAGTGAAATAAATTATATTCACTGACCTTTACACGCTTCATTTCTTCCACATTTTCTGGATTTACTTCATGTCATCCTTTTATCTAGGTATTTCATATTAAAAGGGTTAATTTAAGGGAAAAACGCAATGATTAAATGCCATATCATCTTCCTAACATTATTTATGGGCCTGCTTTTCTTATTTCCCCTCATAGACAGAGACTGGCCACCCTTCAGCAGAGGAAGCTTTCAATTTCTTCACTTTCAACTTTGACCCTGAACCTCAGGAGGCAGGAGAGAAAGGTAAAAAGAAGAGGATACTGAGGCGAGGTGAGGGGCAAGGAGAGGAGGAAGAGGCTGGGGAGGAGGAAGAGGAGGAGGCAGGGATGACTGAAGAGGAAGAGAAAGAGGAGCAGGAATCTGAGGAAAAGGTAGTGGCCAAGTGGCTGTTTTGAAAGGTTCTTAAGCCAGAGCTGTATTAACTTTCCCTTTTACAGACCATAAAATATCTATAGGTTTAAAAGGTTCAACTCCATCCTACATTTTTATATTTGAAAGATACACAAAGCCAAATCACTGCAGCATTTTGCCGACCAAATGGTTAAATCGAAGTTTGTTTTTGTTGCAGTAAAATATTCTTCAGGAAGTTATTAAAAAATGCCAGCATTTGTTAGTGCAAAAGAGGACTTGAGTTTTCTCCCTACATTTATTTTCCTTTTATGTCCTGTTTGTTTATGTATCTTCAGAATGAAACAATTACACTATTAAATCATGAGGTATAAATGTACATCAGTGTTCTCCCCCAGACTTTCTCATGTGATGGGGGGCCTGAGGACATTTGCTTTGGAGGGGAGCTGGGGGTATGGGACTCGGACTGTAATCGGGGCTGGGAGCACCTATATATATATTTTCCCCATGTAAGATGAATGATAAAATTAAAACCCCATATCTATTTCTGTTACGACATCAGAATGTTAACTGGAGAAGAAAAAAGAACAACTGATGCATTGGCTTTCTAAAAACTTGTATCCATAATTATTTGTTAGATTGTGCTGATAGTAACCCTCTATATGCCTCCAGTTAACCAGGGTTAAGTTGAGGGGCCTTTGCTGGCCAGCACTTTTCAATTTTCAACACCTTTTCTTATTTTTCACTTCTGCTTCTGTCTATATGTATATCGACATCTATATGTGTTTTACTGTCGCAGTAACTGTCAATTCTTTTTCAGGAAGAAGATGCCCCTCTTGTAAGAGAACAGGATGAAGACCTGTTTATAATTGATCAAACAGCTCAGGACTTCCTAGAAGTGAAAGCAGCAGAATATGAGGGCTATAACAGCCGGCTTCAGAAGGAGAGTGGGCTGCTGTTCACCCCAAGTCTTCTCACAGGTATCAGAAACTACTGCGTAACTTCTGATGAGGCACTTTATGACTGTAATAAAACAGTTTCATTTTTACCGCACTCTACCGCAATTGTGTTTTGAATGTACACCCGCCCTAAAAGATTACATCTTACTTACCCATTTATTTAGCTGCAAATTAGCAGAAATGTAGTGTGAAACATAATTAATCAAGTTTTAGATCAGAACATCCTGAGGGGAAGAAACAGTAATAATTTGTGTTCAAAAGAAATTGCAAAATGATTTCACTGGGTGTCCTTTCCTCCATTAAATTTTCTAAGACAATCAGTACGTCATTGTGTGTTTTTCAGTACCGGCCTCTAATAAGGTTCCTGAGAACATGAAGCCTCGTTATCTAGAGGACGAAGGGCTGTATGTGGGGGAGAGGCCTCAGGTATCCCTAGCCAACCAGAACATCCTGGAGAATAGGATCCTGCAGAAGGAGGAGGTATGTTTTACCAGCTTGTCCTTTTGTGTTGAAATTATCTAATCCTAGCATGTCCGAGCAGTTCCACTTCTGAGTACTGGAAAGACAAAACTTGGTACTTTAGAGTATGGATTATGTCTTAATTGGTTGGTTGATGTGTTTTCAGGCAATTAACTATTAATTATGGACTGATAACCAGTCAAGGGTCAGACACTGTGCTTGGCAGAATTCAGAATTAATCAATCCAATCTAAAATATTGTGTGGTGAACATTACATACTCAACTTGAAATATTAACAGTATTTGCAGCCCGTGTTCATCAGTCCCTTCTTTAAAAAAAATGTAATATGATTCCTTCAGTCTTTAATTTAACCGCAATCCTGCTTCAATCTTTCAGGGTAAGAAGTGGTTTGGCGACGATGGCAGGATCATAGCGTTGCCAAACCCTATTAAAGAATCTTTTACAAGACCTCCAGTGTTTTCCCTGGAGGAAGACCTAGATCCAGTGCTTGAAACTGTATACAGGAAGGTAAGACCGATGGATATCTTTACCATAATGAAATCTAGTACGTAAATAATATTAAACCCACTAAAGTTACAACTTATATTTATACTAGGACCTCATTAAACCAGCTGGGCAGAAATATCAGAGAATCAACTAAAGTGGGTAGCATGCTTTCCAAAGTGTGACTAGTCTGTTCCCTTTTGGGAATAATATATATGAAATAGATATTTGCCAATCTGTAAACACTAACTGTGCTGTGGTAGGTATTCTGGTGAAAACATTGAATTCACATCCTGATACAGTTCTGACTGTTGCTAGGTAAGCTTTATGGTGAACTCTCTGTGTGGTTAGATTAAATCTATAATGCGTGAAAACTGCAACAGCTGGCAGATGATGTCATTAAGAAAACAATGTTGATTTTATTGTTTAAGGTAATAAGTTCAGACGACTTTCTGCTGGTTTCATAAGAAATTGATGTCATGGAAACTATGCAGATGAACAACACTGATTGCGGCTGTTCACAAAGTTTATTTATTCATAGCTCATAATATTAATAAAATAAATACAACTAAATCTGACTATTTTCTATCAGTGTATCAGATAGTTCATGGTTTTTGTTCATAGTGTTCAATTGTATGTGTTGCATTGCTGTCTGATCATTGTTGCAGTGTTTTTGAGCTAATGAACAACTTTGGTTGTATAGGCAGTAAAGTCCAAGAACGCCAGCCGCTACGCTCCCGGGACCGGGGAACCGCTGGGGGATTTTCAGCTGGACGTTGACGTCTCAGGCTTGATTTTCACCCACCACCCTCTATTCAGTCGGGAGCATGTTCTGTCTGCGAAACTGGCTCAAATGTACGACCAGCTCCTGACGAGACAACAGAAGAACATCACAGTCCTCCTCACCGACAAGGTCTCTTCTGTCTGTTTTCAGCAACATGTTAAACTGCTCCTTCCAGCTGGGCCAGTCTTACTGAGCACAGTTATATTCATCTGTTCAAATTATGTTTGGAGTTAATCTCTCTTTAATATGAATGGTTTAGAAGATCATTAAAATGTCACATACAGAGGGAACATTCACTTTCGTTCTTTCAGACTAGTGAAGCTCAGGAGTTTTCCAGGGAAAGCACCATATGTTTATTAATTTTAATGATGAAATGCATAGGATTAATATCCAGTATTTAATCAAGGTTATTAATTATAGCAGCACTGGTGATAGAATCGAAAATTTTGAAAATGATGCATGCAGTCTGGTCACAGATGGTCAACATGTGGAGACCATTATTTTGGAATTGAAAAGACTTGCAGAATATTTAGATTTTACTTTATTTTACATTTGGTTATTTCCTGCTTTACAAAAGCCATGTTTTCCTTTCTGTAAAATAATGATATTTTGGGAGGATTTGCTTTACAATAAATTAATGTATGCCTATCATTATAATCGTATTAATTTATTTAGCTACATGCTCTGAGGAATGCTGTACGTAATATCACAGAGCAACATGGTGGGCCGGCTCTTAATCCAGTGACACAACACAGGATAGCGGAGTATAAATCTGAAATAAGGTAAATGTTCCTTGCTTTAGATGAATGCTAGTCCTTTGTTTTCTAGGACATTTATTATAATATTGACCCTGTCTCAGTATTTGATGTGAAAACTGCACACTTTTTTATTGTGCTTAGGTCGTTAAAGAAAATATATTAAAATAATACATTTAGTACAGACTTTCAGAGACATGTTGTTGTCGTATCAATCGCTTAGCTTTATTTTGTTGTCATACCTCGTCATAAATACACAGCTGTTTTTGATAGTATTTTTCAAAATACTACACAATGTAATTAATGCCGTATGGTGTACTGAAAATGTGCTTTTTTTAAACAGAACAGTTGCTTTTCACTTTAATGTTATTTTATAGTTGTTTTTTGTTTTGTCTTTGCATGCACCAATATATATATAAATCTCATATTTGGACAGTTATAAAATCCTCTCCAGTGCTACAGCTGCTACACCAGGGTGGGAGACATCCTCCTCTGAAATGTGTCCTGTCAGCCTGTTCTGTCAGCTCAAACGTCAAACGCCAGAGCTTTTTCATTTTGAGTTATGTGTTTTGTTTTGTTGTATTTCACAGGCACACTCGGAAACTGCGAGATGCAGAGCAGGAAAAAGACCGCACCTTATTGAGAAACACTGTGAAGGTTTGGAAGGAAATGAAGTCCTTGCGAGAATTCCAGAGATACACTAACACACCTTACAAGCTCTACCTGAGAAGGTATATTTGATATTTGATATTTTGTACACAGCTGGGCGTAGAGTTCCATGGATGGTACTACATATTGTAATTTTCAAAGTCTTTAAGTGAGAGTCACATGACTACAGATCCCTTGTGTACCTAAACCCCATGTCATTCCGCAGGGAGGAAGTGAGCCGGGTGTCAGATGAGCGACTGTATGAATCTGAAATCCAGGCAGAGATCAATGAGCGAAGGGAAGAGTTTCAGGAGGAGTATCAGAGGAAACTCTCAGAGTACAAAAGAGAGTTTGAGGAGTGGAAAGCCTGGAAAAAGAAGCAGGTAGGTTTTAATGCAAAGGTGTTTTTGATTTAGTAGAAAGGAATGTTGTGCATAAATGTCGATCTGGTTACAGCGAAAATCCCATTACGATCACAAAGAACACATTAAAACAAATATTATTATTATTATTATTATTATTATTATTATTAATAATAAAGAACAAATCCATTGATACATGATTGGTCGTTTCAATTAAATCACAAGTGTTTTTTGTTTTGTTTTTCACTGTAAGTAGTGAAGTAGATTGAAGACATGCAAAATAATAGCACTGTGCTTAATTGTCTTGCTCCGTCTATTCAGAAGGTGAGAAGGAAGAAGAAGAAGAAGCAACAGCTGCCAGAGGAAGAGGAGGAGGAGGAGGGCAGTGAATTGGAGCTGGGAGAGGAGCCCTCGAAGCCAAGTCCTCCTGAGTGGCTGGACGAGGAGGCGCTGGAGGAGCAGGTCCGGGAGAAAGCAGCCAGCATCCGCAGGAAGCCCGGGGAACCCATCCTCATCCCAGAGCTGAGCACGGCCGGCAGCGTCACGGCCAGCGAGCAGTGTCCACGGTGAGCACAGCACACTGTCACTGACAGCAGCGTCATTTCAGCAGGCTGAACATAAATAGATTAGTCTGCATTGCTGATATTCTTCAGGTACTGGTAATGAATTTCAGAAACGGTTGTGTCCTTGAAGTGAATTTGTTTTTGTTCTTTGGTTGTCTTTTCTCCAGGGGGGAGATTTCAAGAAGGGAGGATGTCCTCAAACGCTCAGTCTTTGTGAAAGTTCTCTACAACAACAAGGAGGTCTCTCGGACGGACAGCCGGGTGCTGAACTCAGATTTCAGAGTCCACTTTGGACAGATCTTTAATCTGAAAATAGTCAACTGGCCAGAATGTGTGAAGCTGCAGGCATGTACCTGTTCATTCTTTAAAAATACTGAACTCCAAATGAGCCGTCGCCAGTAGTCATGGGTTAGACATGGAAAATTGGCACCTTTGTTACAAAGTTAGTGTTTCTGTCAATGATGAATTCATCATAAATCTATAGGATGCTAAGAGCTTAAATCTGCTTAAAAGTTTAACTGATAGATCATTATTTTTTATCTTTGTAAAGAATAATTGTATGTAATTATTATATCCTGTGTTGTTGTGAACCTTTGTTTATGTAAACCATCTCACCTGACCTGAAAATGTTACAATTTCTTATTTTAAAGACAGGCTGTTGTAAAGCAGTAGACACAGTCGAGGGAGTTCAGCACACCGCTGTAAAGAGAGTCTATAGACCTAGCAAAGAATAAGGGAAAATGTCCTTTTAAAAGCTTTGAGAGACAGTGCTGTAGAAATGATGAAGAATGCCATTGTTTTCTAGGAGTGTGGAGAGGCACAAAGACAGCAGACAGTTGAGTAGATCATCATATAAGGGACATCAATAAATAAATGAGAGGATGGACAAAGGAGATCTGTGTAGTGGGCCTGTAGACCCATATTAGACCTTTTGTATAAACAAAATGAAGTTGACTTTTTTTGTTACTGTATTTTAGAAAACTAATCTGATAACTCTTTTTTTTTAGGTGTTTGAGACGGTGGGATCCTCCAATACCTTACTGGCTGAGGTGTTTGTTCCTATCCCTGACACCATCGTGCTCACAGGCAGCAGCCCCTCCGAGGAGCTGGAGTTTAGCAGTGACCAGCGCGTCATGTTTGACCACGAGGGCGTCGGCAGTGGTATGCTTTACTATGCACTCTGTCTCCCCGAGTCCTGCATTTGTTATTGGGTTCTTATTAGTTCAGAAATAAATACACTACACTGCGGCAGTATTTTCCAAAACAAGCAATCATGTAGAATCATTTGCATTGTTTTCTAAACCATCTGCTTTGAGTGTCCTTGAAGTCCATGTTTAAAACGATCCTATTTGTGTGTTACACTCCTAACGCTTTACAGTGCAGCCAAGCCAAGCTACGATAGAAAGATGACAAGCATTGCTTATTAAAATATTAAAATAATGGCAATATCTGGTTTCTTGTGGCAAAAAAAGTTTTGAAACAAATATAAAGTTTTTCACTTCTTCAGTATTTTCTACATGCCTTTGATCTGTCTTGCATTCCAGATGTGCCCTTTTCATTTGAGGCTGACGGCAGTAACAAGCTGGTCTTGTTGACCTCTGGAAAACTGTCCTGTTGTGTGTCGTGGGCTGTGGCAGACAACAGCATTCCACTGGTGCCTCCTGTTGCCCAGCAGCATGGGGGGGTTCACAGGTGACCCACCTTTTGATCTGATTAGACAACAAGTTGTCCTTAACATAGGTTTAGTTTATGACCCAAGTCAGTTAACACAATATAGTGGAGGGAATATGAAAGTGAGTTTTCATAAAAAAATCTTACAAACATCTAAACTGTATATTTAATTCAACTCAACTTAGTTCAATGGAATTAGCATAGACAACAGTAGCTGTAAATGTAAACTGAAATACACTGAAGATAACAAGCAAAGCTCTGGATGTGGGCTGTGATTACCAACACTGCCAGACTTACATCTACAGAGAATAATGTGCTGTTTTGCTGTGATGTTCTTTCTGTGAAGTGCACTGAAGCAGTTGGATGCCATTGCATGTATCGGGGCTTCTGGATTAGGTGACATGAAGAAACTGGCAAAGTGGGCTGCTGAGTCCCGTATGGATCCAAACGACCCCAGTAACGCTGCACTCATGCAACTTCTAACTGTAAGTGCTCGGAAAGAAACCAGTTCATGTGAGATGCGATTCAATGTTCTGTTTTGGGTTCTCACAGCTGGAAATTCATGACGTGATGCCTCACAGTACAAATACGTATTTCTATGTGGTGTAGATTGCCAGCAGTGGGGAGGTGCAGGTGCCCGATTTCTTCCGCCTGGAGCAGCTTCAGGAGGAGTTTAACTTTGTGTCGGAGGAGGAGATCCAGAGATCAAAGCGGTTCAGACTGCTGCTGCTCAGGAACCAGGAGGTGCCAGAGTTCAGGAACTACAAGAGAGTCCCTGCGCTGGACAGAGAAATCTCAGACAAGGTGTTCCAGGTTAGTTCCACCATTAGGTTGATTGGATCACTGTACACATCCAGGTCTCTCCTGAGGATAATCCCCAGAAAGCTTTATCACTTTTTGTAAAGGAAGATTCCAGCCGCCAGTGTCCTCTCTTGCTTATAGGCTTTCTGCTCTTCATGGTTAATAGCTGTTTATTGTCCCACCCAGGAATATGAAAGGAGACTGCGTGCAACAGATATTGTGGATTCAAAGGAACATCTAGATGCCCACAGAGCGCTGGTAGCCAAATATTTACAAAAGGTGAGAGATGCTTCCCCTTGGGATGTTGTATGTTGTTGACAATTGTAAAAGCTGTTTCTTGTATCATTGTGAGTTTGTGAGTGTCAGTTTTAGGTTCATTTGTCTAATTATTTGTCTGCAAATGATCGAGTTCTGTATTTACAATTTTAAGATAACTTTAAAATGCTTACCCTTCTTCGTTTATACAATAACATTGCTATTCATATATTATTATGCATGTGTCTGGTTTCTGTAGATGAGGTTTAAATGCATTATGTTTTTTTATTTTATAGCTCAGGGAGTCTGTGATCAACAGATTTGTGATCGCAAAGCATAATTTCATCCTGTCCGACCTTGTTGTTGAGGAAGAGGTTCCCAGCATTGGGTAAAAACACTTAACTTTTGTATTTGTTGTTGTTCTTGTTGTTAGCGCTTGCTTAATTTTTTGGCTGTTTGAACCCCGAAACAGAATCTGTTTAATATTGCCCTTGTTTATAATTTTTTATGTCATGTCACTGCACTATTTAAAAATATAAATTACTTAAAATAACAAGAAATATCTG
Source organism: Amia ocellicauda (assembly GCF_036373705.1). Lineage (NCBI taxonomy): Eukaryota > Metazoa > Chordata > Actinopteri > Amiiformes > Amiidae > Amia > Amia ocellicauda. The sequence goes on along the minus strand of NC_089862.1, from coordinate 16,406,043 downwards.
TGGGAAAATTACCTGTTCTAAACTCAGCAGTGTTTGAAGAAATCCTGTGGCTTTTTATTCTGTGTTTTTCCTTAGAAATGTTAACTTCAGATACTGTACGTTTGGGAGAATGTGTGGAACATATTCATTAAAAATATTCTATTATCTGATATTTTCCAAGCTCCAACCAGTTTGACAAGTGAGTTAGCCCTGAAGATAAATTGTAGTGTTTGATTACAGAGGTAGCAAAAGTAGGCCTACACAATTTGTCAGAATAAATTACTTTAATTGTTGTTAATGGTAGTATAGTGTAAATTGTATATCTCTATTTGTGTATGTGATATAAATACTTAATAGATTATGCTAAGCTTTTTACCCGTAATTAAATGAGTTTCAAACAATGTCAGAATCCCCATTCCTGTCATTAATACAGATACATTCGAGTAGGTGTTTCAATAATCCAAACTGACCATTTGACCCTGCACATTTTGATTGCATTTAAAGAACCCGAGAAACCCTTCTTGTGAAGGTTGATAGTATTTATCCATCAGTTTCCACTTGACAGGATAGTGGGGAAAAACATGTTGATCCTTATTGTTTAATAACAAGTATTGGATTTCATTACATTTCATATTTTTCTATCAGTTTAAAAATCCATGCACTAATTTTATGTTTGAATAAAATTAACCCCTTTTTATGTAATGCACTGATTCATTTATATCCATTTCCTTTTATTTTCCATTTTTCTTGTTTTGCTTTGCCATGTGTATGTAGTGCTGAGGGACCTGGGTATGTCAAAATTGCTTTTTAGTTTTTTTTGCAGTATATGTACTGCAGTGTTTTGTGTGTAGTCAGTGTACTTCTGCAGATTTAAATTCTTAAATTAGGAATGTGTCTTTGTAGTTGTCCATGTTGAAGCTGTGGAAACATATATGTACTCTATGTATATGTGTTTTGTTTCATTATTATTATTATTATTTTATTATTTAAGAAGTAACATTTCCAAAGCAAGTGTTATACTGTGTTATGTAGCGAAAAATGATTAAAATATAATATTTAATGTTTTATATGAATTCATTATCCCAATACATTTATGATGTGTAATACTGTTATGTTTGGTTTGTGGATAGGGTTTTGGGCATCAATCTGTTTAAACTGGCAGAACCCAAGCGACCTCTTAAGCCCAGAAGAAAGGAGAGGAAGAAGGTGACGGCACAGAACCTGTGTGATGGAGACATTAAACTCCTCATTAATGTTGTCAGGGCCTATGATATTCCCATACGAAAACCTCACACAAGGTAGGACAATAAACATTTCTGTGGTCAGTGGAATTTTATATCAACCTTTTTTCTTTTTAATTTGTAAAACCAGAAAACATTAAGCATTCAGTGTCAAATACAAAATCCCACAGTGATCATATGATCAACCTATGTGCTCCATGTCAGCAACTAATTATTGAAAATGCTTCTCTTTTTTTATCTCGTTTTGAAGTAAACCTTCAGTAGTGTCAAAATCTGCCAGGTCTTTCACTGAGGGCATTGCTGCCGGACAGTCATCACAGAGTCCAATGCAAAATAACGACTGGCCTCTGAACCAGGTAAGGCTTTCTCCATGGAGATGTAGGTGTTGTAGCCCCAGCCATTCAAACACAGGTAGGAATAGAAGTATGTTGAGGCACTCATATAAAAAATAATAATAATAAAAAAAAAGTTGTATTGGTAAATGCTCAGCAGTTGGTGTTAGTGTCAGACACAATGGACAAGTAAATTAGAAAGCATCTGATTGTGTACTGAATAATACAGAATTGAAGATTGTGTACTGAAATATATAGGAGCGACAAATACATTGTTTAAACCTGAAATTGAATTCTCCTTGTGTAGGTTCTGATTCGGCCTTTTGTTGAGGTGACGTTCCAGCGCGCTGTGCGACAGACAACAACGGCGGATGGGCCGAATCCAAACTGGAACGAGGAACTGGACCTGCCCTTTAGGTACAGTTTATTTGCAGGCTAGCAGCTGGCTGCAGCAGGCATCAGGCACGATCATTTAGAGTGCAAAAAGCAAGCCAGGGCAACAAAGGGGGGAAGAAACATGGGCTAGAATGACCCACCCCCTAATGGAAAACTAGAAAACTGGTCTAGTAATTCACCTGAAATATGTGTGAGTAAACGACATGTATATTTCTATTTGTGTCTTTCAGGGCGCCCAATGGGGATTATAGCACAACTAGCTTGCAGTCAGTAAAGGATGATGTCTTCATCAACATCTTTGATGAGGTTGTATACGATGTAATAGAGGTGAGTGCTAGAATTGTAGCGTCCATGTGTTAAATGTGTGTTCCCGGGGTCGTGCTCAATGGCCGGTATTGTCTGACCGGCTCTGTGTGGTTTAATGTTCAAAGGATGAGCAGGAGAGAGGCGGTGGAGTTCACACTCGAGTCGAGAGACACTGGCTGGGATCTGTGCGCATTCCCTTCACCACCATTTACCTCCAGTCACGGGTAAAACACAGACCCTTCATTTTTATATCTGAATCTGAAATCTGTTTTATTCTCTACTTGCATTTCTAAGAAACTACTGTGGCCTTGTTTAAAGTGAAACTGTTTAAAACACATACGGTGTATTGAACGAGATCTGTACTTTTAATGAAACTGTTCACTATTCCGAACTGGGCATTGAACTTATGTCCGCTTGCAGATCGACGGTACTTTCAAGATCAACACTCCGCCGGTGCTGCTGGGGTACAGCAAGGAGCGCAGCTTTTCCACTGAGGGCGGGTACGGAGCCGTGAGGTGTCTGAGTGAAGGCTCCTACATTACACTCTTCATCACAATCGAGCCCCAGCTGGTTCCCGGAGAGACCGTGCGGGAGAAGGTAGCCTGCGCCTCGATGAGCTCTTCTTAAACTAGACTTCCTGTATCTTTTATTCGGCCCATTTTATTCCAGGCCTACTCAAGCCACTTCTTAGAAGACGCCTGTTAAACCTTCAGTATTGCAGCTACCGAGAACTGGAGTCGCCCTTTATTGCGGTGCACTCTTTATGCATTGTTGTGCTTGTTAAAGAAACCGTACTGTGTATCTTTCATAGTCAAACTATTAATGTTCCTCATGTTTGTGACCATGTTGTCTTACAAATATAGCTGTAAAGCTTTTTAAGTTGTGATTCTGTAGCAACTTTTTTATTTGAGTTTGCTTCTCTTTTCTTTCTTGCGTCTTTGCTGCCTTTCTGTAGATGAAGGAGCTAAAGGTAAAACTGTCCTCAAGGTTGTTAAACTAAATGAGATTTGAGGAATGTGTCATTTATCTCTCGTTGTGACTAAATAGTTTTCTGCACAATTGTGTAAGACGGGTCAATGCATCTTGTCAGTGTATCCTGTAGATAGTACATTGATTTAGATTTATTTTGAGTGCAGTTCAGTGGGTGTGTGGCGTTCTGCCATGCTGAAATAAGGAATAATTTGTAATCAAAGCATGAACAGCATGTACACTTTACTTCCAATGTCCTTAGGAATGCTTTCCTTACAGATTTAACATTCATTTTGAAACTTATATTACCTCTTGCTATGTGAGCACCTTTAACTGTTGATTGTTCTCAGTTGATTAGGAGCCTATATAGCTTTGTCGCAGTGCTGACTGTTGACCTTGCTCCGTTCAGTTTGACACCCAGGAAGATGAGAAGCTCCTCCAGGCCGCAGAGAGATTTGAGAAGGAAGCTGCTGCCAAGTTCCCCGGGCGTCCGTGCCTCATGAATGTCATTGACATCAATGGAAAGACCGTATTCATCACTCGATACATCAGACCTCTGAACCCACCTCAGGAGCTGCTCGATGCCTTTCCTAACAGTCCACAGGAAGCCTCTGTATGTCCACAACTGTTCCTGTTTTTGGTGTATTTATTTTTAAGTAACATGTTTTAACCGCATTAACCATTGAGACACAATTTAATCAGATATATGCAAGAGATCATATATTGAAAGCATGCATGTATTTGTACGTTTTTGATCAGAGGTTTATAAAGCCTGGTGTCTCATTTTATAACCACTCACTTTTTAAGCTTTCATTACTTAATATATTGTACCGTTTTCCCTAATATCAAATCCTATCAGTGTCATTGTGTTCAGAATCAACTAGCATGTGTTGAATGATCTATTTTGTGATTTTAAAAATATCAGTGCAACCAAAAGTTTACAATACAAAATGTGTACAATACTGCTGGTATTTATTCAGCAAAGATGAACTGTCCAAGCCCAAGGTAGATCTCATATTTGTATTTGTGTTTCTGAAATACAATGTGTGGATGGCCAGTTATTCACAGCCTCCCCTCCCCTCTTCTCTTGTCTCAGGAGCTGGTGGCCCATTATGTTTCCCTCATACCATCCCTGCCTGATACTGTTTCATTTGCTGGCATCTGTGACCTGTGGAGTACCTGCGATGTGAGTCGTTACTGCTCAGAGTCCTGTCCAGTGTAAAACGGCAGCTTCAGTGGTGAAACATTTTCAATAAGGCGATTCTGATTCTGGTGCAGATTTGTTTTAATTGAAGTCATATGGGGCTTAATCATTTCAGGGTGCGTTCAAATGTTTTCTTCTGTCCTACAGTGACACACAGTGCATTTACACGAGCATCCGGAATTGCATTCCAATATTTAAAGTCGAGTGACGTGTTTTCAGTAGATGTTAGAATACTCTGATAGTGAGATGAAAACCATATAGATTATTTATTTTTCTTTTCCAGCAATTCCTGGACCTGCTGGCTGGGGATGAGGAGGAACATGCTGTTTTGCTGTGCAATTATTTTCTGGCAATGGGCAAAAAAGCTTGGCTTATCATTGGCACTGCTATTCCCGAGGTAAACAGTTGCTGAGGTGGCAGATACGTTGAACACGTACAAACAGTACCTTTGAGCAAGATGGAATTGAATTGTTATATCATGGTTTCAGTTTGATAGCTAGATTATACTATCAGTGTAAAAGCTAGTTATACAGTTACTCTGGGTTATGCACTTATCATTCTTTACTATTCATAACGTCTGACTCCAGTCTTCAGAAATAAATACACCTTTATTTGTATAGTTTTGTAATAGAAATGAACTATTGCTTATTTTTGTGTCTTGTATAATGATGTCTTGCTTTGCGTTTTAACAAAGGGGTCGACTGCTTATGTACTGACATTAGAACAAAGTCGATACGTCATCTGGAACCCCAGCAGTGGCCAGTTTTATGGCCAATATGATACCTTCTGCCCCCTGCAAAGCGTGGGATGCCTTGTAAATGCTGATAATGTAAGTGTTTCATATGAAAAGGTCTCCCTCATTTTCTGAGACATGTGTATGTTGAAACTGCAATAGCACACATTACTGGAATAATTGGACACTGAAACTTTGTCCTTTTGTTTGTGCATTTAGGTTGTGCAATAAATTGTAAATTCTGAAATGGACTGTTTCAACTGTACACCTCTTTGACAACATCTCACAGCTGAGAAAAGTATTTTAAAAACACCAAATGATTTAGTCTTTTTAGTTAAATTTGGTATTCTTATTCGTGCTGACCATACCTTTGTTTGCAGGTGTGGTTTAATGTCCAGCAGTATGCCATCCCAATGAGGATGAGTTTTGACACCACTAAATCCAAATTCTGGAAACCATTCTTCTCGAGAAGTTTCTCCCACCCTGGCCTGTCCAGTATCCAGGTGAGGTCCAATGAGTGCATTACAGGAAAGACCTATTTGCTTTGGACTGAATTCAGATAAATAGTTTTACAATTCATTTCCATCCACACACTCCTTATAAATGATCTTTTATTTTCATACCGTAGCCTGAGGAGCTCGTGTATCGCCGCACAGATAAGGCAGCAGCAGCAGAACTACAGGATAGGTAACTAATTAGTCAAGGACTAAATTTGGTCTTTGAGTGGGACAGAAAAAAAAACAGAATCTGAAGGGTTGTTCCCCATATAGGATTGAGAAGATCCTGAAGGACAAGATCATGGAGTGGCGCCCCAGACACCCGACCCGCTGGAACCGGTACTGCACCTCCACGCTCAGGCACTTCCTGCCCAAGCTGGAGCTGAGCGGAGGGAAGGACGTGGGGGACGAGCACAGGATGGAGCTGCAGAGTCTGCTGGGGGATTACAGGGTGAGTTGGGCTCTTCTGAAGCAGTGAAGAGTGAAGTCTTACATTCAAGAAAAAAAGGGCATTAAATCATGTGACGGACCCAATCATTGAGTTTTTTTTCAGATATCTGGGTTTCCGGTGCACCTACCCTTCTCTGAGATCGGCCCTGTGGTGGAAGCCGTGTACAGCACCGGAGTGCATAACGTCGAGGTGTCCAGCGTGGAGTTTGCGCTGGCTGTTCATGTCCATCCGTACCCGAACAACGTACTCTCTGTGTGGGTGTATGTGTCCTCTCTGATCCGTACCAGATAGATACAGAAGACTTCTCTGTGTTTTTCACCTTCAACTCCAGGCATTGAACCTCACATTCTTGCTTTTTCACCTGCATTATTTTGCTATGAAATATAAACGTTATGGTAAACTTCTTATAGAAATTTACCTTACAGATTTAACCGAAAACACACAATTACTGCAGTATTCCTTAATTTATATACCATATAAGAGATTACTGAACATGTTGTGTAATCAAATCTCTAATTACTGCAATTATAAGTTAATATTTGTATGTGATTTCTGTATATATATATATATATATATATATATATATATACATGTATATACAGACAGGTTATAGGCCTCTTAATAAAGTATTTTTCAATACATATAATGGTTTTCCCGAGATAACCTCTGTACTGTGGTTCTGGATTTCACACAGAACTAGTGAAATGGTTTCTCCTAGGAAGGAGTTTAATAGCCTTGAGGACTCTGCCCAACTGCAGCAAACAACCCGACTATCTGTGTCCCTTACCGGTTAATCTATGTGAACTGTGGAGGAATACTCCCTCTCTTTTCAGCTGAATGACAGTTCGCATCTGTTGGGATGTTCTTCCTTGGGCAGAACTCTGTCATTAGACAATGTTATCATGCAAAAGAGTCTCCAACATTGGTCCTGCACACAAACATGAAAATTAAATGCATATTTTTATAAAGCATCATATTACCTGATTAAAACAAAATTCAAAAGAGGACTATCAAATGGATAAATCATGAGACTTAAAATAAAACTAGGAAATCAGAGAAGTTAGACATTAAAATCCTTAAATAGAAGGGTTACAAGACCTGTGTGCACAAGCTGGACTCTATAGATATTATACCGTGCCAAACAAATTTCAAAACAAATACAGAAAACAAGTTCCTGTCTATACAAAGAAAATATACACATTTTAGGTTAATTGTAGTGAACAGAACAGAACAAAACAATGCAAATGAATCTGACTTGTTTTATTTGTAATTGTAATTTAAGAAACCAATGATCCATAAATCAGCACTGATAGTAGGGAGCCTCCGCCACTACTCTGGAGTCCATTAACAGTCTCTGTATAAGAACCTATTGTTGTATATTAGTTTTTGTAGGTTCAGCAAAGTAATTGAGAGTCAAGATGCATGTCTGGGTCTTTCAAAAGGCCATATTCTTACAGAAATGTAATCACTGCAGCCCAAACTATAAACATGTTGGGATTTATAATCACACTGTTTTTATAACCCTTTAGCAGTAGCCAGTTACTTACAATTCAATCATGAACTTTGAAAGATCATGAGAATTTGTTTGACTAAATTCTATTTTAAGGGAGAATCCATGTTTGGGCAAGTAAAAATCTAATTCAGAAAACAACATTAGATCCCCATGGAGCAGCTTAGACATGAAGAAAAAAGCTATAGATCTACAAATGACCGAGTCCTGAGTCCTGTAACAACTTGCTCAGATAATCCAAAATTAGCTCAGTGTTGCAATGATCAAATCAAGGTCACACCAGCAAGGAGAAAAGAGTTCCTAGAAGTCATGAAATAACTAGCTCCCCAATCTTTGCTATGTCTAAAACACATTTTATTTCAGAAAAGCCTTAATATTTCCTTATACTGATCAGAATCAAGTATTTCCCCACAAATATAATTATTTACATTTAATTCAAATGTGAAGCATGGCTGTTCAACAGTTTTGTCTTCATCTCTGTGCCCAAGAATGGATTTTATTCTATAATAATTCAAATTAAATATCTCCCTATAAGTGATTCTAGTTCATTTCTTCCAGTTCGGACTCTCCCAAAAGCATGAATTCAAATGAAGCGAGAAAAAAATACATCTACCTTGAACTTTACTATTGATGCAGATAAAATAAACAAACAGCAATGATAAACAATTTCTCAGATGCATCTCTTATAATACAGCTGCAAAGGCAAAAATAGGAGAACCTGTATCCCAAGACAAACCCTTTCCTTTTCTCAATGTACAACATTTAGAAGTGAAAGAAATCACATTGAATGGTATTCCTAGTGTAAAGTGCATTATGGAAGCATATACAGCTACAGAAGTATTACAAGAGGGAGGGCAGGGTGGGGATCACTCCCCAGAACGGCAGCAGGCTCTGAAACCACACTGCAGATTCTGACATCCGCTGGCAGTGTCAGCATGGGGACCTGGGAAGAGACAAAGGGATATTGCAGTTACAATCCGATTTTGTGTGCAGTAATGGACCCTGACAGACATACACATTAGTTCACAGCTGTATATACTTGTCGTATATAATATACCTACCAGTGAACAAACTGAAAAACTAATTTTCTTTAGACAAATATGAAAGAGGACATGATGGAACTCAAATATTGGTGACCAAGTTCCAGACAAAGGAATGGAACAGACAAACACCCAAGGTTGGCAAATATAAAAAACACAAAGCCAGAAGCCCAGTATATTCCAATGGAACACAAACACTGTGATGGTCAGTGATTACAAAGGTGTAGTGATGAGGAAATCCAGGTATCATGTAGAGAAAAACAAAGAGAGAGAGAAAAAAAAAGCACCTAAGAATATAAAGTGACAGAAGACGAATCCTTTTTAGTTAAACAATGTGTAAATAATAAACTTAAACTCAGTCTTTATAGAAGGCCAGTGCACAACATCTCAGGTTGGGTTATTGTAACTTTTCCACCTTTAAAAAAATGTTTTCCTTAGTCATTTCAGACCATGAAGCGCTTTAAACTAAATCCCTACCTTGGCTAAGCCGAGTCTTTGTAGCCAACATTTATGTAGCTCAAATATTTAGCTTTGTGTACAGCTACGCAGCACCATTTTTTCTTCACAGCAAGGTGGCACCATTACACCAACCATGAGGTCTGATCAGCAGAAAACCCCTGAGGGAAGCATTGAACTGTTCTTCCCTCACGTCAATAAAGTGTAGACATCTGCACAACCACCTGCAATTCAGCCAGCTTTGATCATTTATCATCCCTTCTGCGTTTTAAAAGGATGTGAATTATATCCCATCAATTCTAAGAACAAATGGCTCGACTCCCCTCAACCCTGTATAGTAAATGTATACCCAAACAACAGAACAGATGGATTCAAATTCCATTAGCCACACACTTCATTATGAAATCTGGTGCACCACGTGAAAAGAGATTCAACTGGCTAACAATTTACATTTACAAAAAATAAAAATGCATCTTTATACAAATACATGTATTATGTAGGGCATGAACCCAGCACCAGCCCAGCTTGTCCAGTGTAAATACATCCACTGGAGTGGAGTGCGTTCAATGGATGTGCCGTTTGAGAGGCCACAAACTGCAAGATTTAATTCAATTTGATTTTTTTTTCATTTTTACTAATATTTAGAGTTTGGTTTGTGGTTTGCGAATTCAGAATACATTTCACTACTTATGCAATGAAAATAAGGTTTCAATTCACATTTATTTATGGCAACAAAAGATCAAAGTAGAGAAACGCTGTTCTAGTCTATGAGTTACTCACCTTCATCTCCAATGTTATTAGGTCTCCAAAAACACTGTGCTGCTAAATAAGTCAATGAACCTTTTTCATAAACCGCTAAAGATTATATCATTTATTTTTGCTTGCATATGATAGTCAACTGTCAAGCAAACACTTTGAAAGTGACAAGAAATGTTCTCTCTCTCTCTCTATAAATTGAGACCATTACTTCCCAAGGATGTAAGACTGGCATTTTGACTGAAGAAATTACAATGTAGAACGCACAAGAATGGAAGAATAAAGAGTATATATTAAGACTTGTGAAAAGGGCTGATGTTTACTGCAAGAAAACCAGACTTGATTTGGAGTTACTCTTTAGATATTATCCTCCAAATCCTATTTATTTATTTTGTCAATTACATATTGTCTTAATTATGTTGTGATGATCTCTTCCAGCTTCTAGGCAAGTTGCATTTTTTTTTTTGTAATCTCTATGGGCACATTCTTTGTTTTAATATTTATATTGAAGACAGTGTTGCTACAGTCTAGTAATATAATCCCAACTTTCTTTTAAAGCACAGAGTTACATGCAGTGTTTCTAGTACATTTCTACTACATCCTTAACTGCTGCCAATAAGAAATGATGGTAAGAATAATCTTTAATTTGTTTTGATTGTACTGTATGCAAGTTTAAGTTTATTCTATTAATATGTACTAAAATTAAATTAATGACAAATGAAACCACACAATTAATGGAAATAAATGTGACAGGTCTCAGTGTATATATCACACTCACAGATACAACACAATATAAACAATGTGTGTGTTGTTCCTCACTTTGCACATCCACATCCTGGATGCACACTACTTCAGTCAACAAATTCCAATTCCAATCCCATTATGCTACTTTAAGCATGGGCCCTGGTGAAAAAGGTTCATTATGTTTTTACTGGAGAGATGAACTGGTAAAGAGAAATTAAGTTAGGCACATACATATAGAAGATACACATAGCTATGCAGATAAAAACACATTCTTTATCTGTAAACTAAAATATCACAGTAATAAGATTAAATAAGACTGTATGATTATTTTTTGTTAACATGAAAATGCCACGGAGTCCAAAATATAGCCAGTTATGTTTTGTAAGGTCTGTGCTACAATAGTAGCAATACTCTAACTGGGACTAGAGATATAATAATTTAAATACAAAAATGTATAATCTTCTGCTAAAGATCTTTCAGACTTATGGCAGCAAATCAAACTTGTGAATGTCATGTTTTTTGTTTTTTTCCCCACTTTGTAACATGTGAATACTGATATAATTAAATATTTAATATGGGTTATTTGGTCAAATGCTGACATGCTTCAAGTCCTTTCTTTACCTGATACACAAACGTACATTGTATTGACTGGACAGTTTGAAAATGTTGATTCTCATCCAACAAACATTCAACTATAAGTTTTAATATTTAACTTGTGAATGAAATTAAAAAAACATACCAAAAGCAATTGTTTTGTACAATCCCTTACAGTTGTAGTGTATTATTCTTTGGGAGTACTGTGTAAATCATTATTTGCAGTAATTTATAATATTGCTTACAACATCAGAAAAACCGAACACTCGCTTTCCAAGGTAGAAGCCATGTTGTTGTGTTCCACTTGTGACGTCACGCCCACTGCCAATCAATTCTGGAGCGTTCTCTGTATTTTTCTGAAATATTTAGTATTTTGGGACTTTTTGGTGCTTTACAGCCATAACAATGATGCACATTCTTGCCCATTATGAAAGTATACTAAGCAACAGCCCAAAACAGGTTTTCTACTGACCTCATCCAAAAGGATTCGTATATTGCTTCCTTTATCAAAAAACGTTTGTCTGGTAGCCCAATTCAAAATGCTCAGATTTGGAATTTATCTATGGATTCTCCAAAATACTTGACCATGTTATTATTGTGGTAAAAATGCATGCAGCTAAAAAATGCATATTCAGTATATTAAAATGTTCTGCTAATTCACAGTATACATTAGTCTGTAATGATTCACCATATACTTAATTTTAAATTGTAGACACTCTGGAGATCGATGATATAACACAGGTATCAACTCTTAATACCCTTACTTGTATTTCTTTTCATGAAGGAGCATTAGTAGCTATGAGGGCTTTTTATTAATTAAAATACTTTCAGAAGGCACAGAAAGACAAATGTAAAATTACACTTACGCATGTGCTAGAGATGGAAGTAGAAACCCTTAAAATGAAGTGCTGGAGAGGAATCTGGTTTAATTAACTGAAACATACCAATTTTATAGTGTATAACAGTGTTGCACAAAGAAGGGAATTGACTGTGTAAGGATTGTTAAGGCTACAATATGACAACACATTCTGCCTCACTTACACTCAAAAAAGCTGTTAGAAATGTTTGGTTACCGTTAATGTTGTCACAATAATAAAAGTGCTCATCGTTCAGAGAGGGGCAGGCCGAGACCAGCTCTTGAAGCCCCACTTCAGTGATGCGGAGGCAGCCGGAGAGATTGAGGTGCTCCAGATGAGGGAGACCCCCCCGCAGAGACAGCACTCTGAAAGCAACACACAAGAAGTCAATGAACGACATCAAGCTTTCTAGACTCTACTGGGAATTTGTTGGTAAATTCCAATTTAATTCAAGATTACCTCTCAGATTACCATTGGCTCCATCATAAAACACTCAGGCAAACAGGGGGAAACCGTTTCCATTTACCCACTTTGTGTTCAGTCAATCAATCAAATGTGATTTGATTGGTCTTGGTTCATATGGTCTTAAACTTGGTAAATCCACCACCCAGATTTGTATATGAAAAGAGGTGAGTCAATTTGAAATTGAATGCCACTGCCTTTATCCAGATATAGCCAGTCTGTTCAACTTCACTGTGGACAGCAGTTTTGGATCTCACACCCAAGCAAGTTCTACTGCTCTGGGAAGAAATGCAAAATCATAGGGTGGCTCTTAAACAAACCACATTCTTTTGAATAATGGTGGTTGCTACAAACCCAAGATAATGAACTTGCAGGAGAAGTAATACATTTAAACTCTTTGGGCCATTCGTGGAGAAACAGAAACACTGGCATGAGCTGTTAAGAATTTGAAGGTGCCTTGTGATGATAAAAAAATAAAATAAAATCTTCACGGGAAAACAGTTTGGCAAGACTTTTCTTGTGCGTGATAAAATGTCAGTGATAGTTATTTATAAACAATGAAAATAAAATTTCAACAGATTCCAACTGTAACTCCAGCTTGAATTTAATTAAATCAGCCCCACACTTGCAGAAGTATCTTTGGACACTTCCTTTGTCAGCTAAATTAGCACAGGTTCATGGGCACATTCATGGGCTTGTATTTCCCAGTAACTCTACACCCGGATGTTCCTCCTGTACCATTACAGAATTGCTTTTCTGCATGGTGTAGGTCTGCTTCAGTTCTGATTAAACTTCCCACTGAAAGATGCATTTAACCTCAAACCTTTCCAGACTACAGAATTTACTTCAACAAAAACAAGCAGAGATGAAATTAAGTACATCAAGGGCCCCTAACATGAAGGGAAGACTAATTTTGGCTGATGTAATAAATATTTTACTATTGATCAAATGCCAAAATCTACAGACTTAGAGGCCAGAAAGCTGGAGTCAATTTCAAAGCAGGAAGTTGAATGAAGGATGTGTCCAGTCCAGTTTGGGGCAATTATGCACAAGAGTTGTCTTTACCTTTATTTAATAACTAGCATAAGGTAACACATTGTGTTGTTCCCACCAGTCAATGTGATGCTTTGGGTAAATTATAACCACCCCCCCATTACAGTTCCTACTTACCTTAGGCCAAGATCTGTGATCTGATAGCATCCTGACAAACTGAGGAATCTCAAAGTGCGACACGCCTCAGGTTGATCAGTTCTTTTTTCACTCCGAGAGCAAACCAAGTCCTTATCCTCGGATGGCCTAGTCCGTAACACTGCATTGCACAGTGCAGGGGGCTCTGGCAGTGGCCCAATAGTCCGCAAAGCTTTCTCGTTGCAACAGAACGAGTGGCCACACCTCACTTCCGCAGCGGAGGTGGCATACTGCTGCCAATAGGCACTAGTCCTGAAGCCAAACTTGCTTCTTCTGCAGCAGCAAGAGTTGTTAGATGGCGGAGATTCCAAGTCCTTCATTCCAAAACCAAGTCCTTCATTGCTTTTTTGCTTCCACTCGGCTGCGTCTTCAATATCGACCAAATTGACAGGATCCAACACCCACACCTGAGATGGGACCGTCGCCTGCCCTCCCGGTTTCCTCTTGAAGATCAGAGCTTGATGACTGCGGACTGGGAGGCCACATTCAAGACTTGGCTGCAGGCTGATCGGCTGTTGCCCCTTTAAAATCTTTCGACACTTTTTGGAAAGTCCCCCTTTTCCTTCATTTTCATCGGGTGTGGTGAGATCTCCAAGACCCTGAGAGAGTTTTTTCAGCATCATATCTGTAATCTTGTCACAGCCAGACAAGTCTAGGTGTTCAAGTGTCTTGCAGCTCCCAAGAGATGACCAGCTAAGGGACAGAAATGGAAAATAAAATTGTAATGTACGGACACTTTTGACTTGAATGTTCTTCATTTAAATCACATGAAATCATTTAATAGGAGATTGATGTTTACTTCTAAAAAGGCCCCGCAAAATACAGAAATTAGAAGCAAAAATGATACATTACCTGTCGAAAGCAGAATCTGTGATATCAGTTTGGGTGAGATCTAAGTGCATTAGGTTTGGACAAAGACTCAATATTTGTCGTACCTGCCAAAAATAAAGCAGAGAAAAATTCTTAAAACCATACATTTAACAAATACACAAAATTCTCTCAGAAGACATTTTCACAGTACATACCATTTTGCTGGAGACAGCTGAACTATAAGCCAAAACCACAGATTTCACGGAGGATCCAACCACTGGGAGCAGATGCTGAATCATTCCATACAACAGACTCTTCTCTCTCTGCACTACAGTAATGGCTGGAGAGTCTTTAAAACCCTCCTCTGCAAAACAGTAATTAAAAAACACATGACTGAAACACACATCCTAGCATTTAGGAGGCTGAAAATCACAAATTAACAATATTCAGTTTGTGCTCAATTTTGTACTACTCTGCTAATATACAATTCCAAAAGGTTTTCAGTTTCCAGTGTTTCCACATTGCCCGAAAGCATACAACACAATACATTAACAAACCAGTTTCATCAATATCTGCATCTTCATCCCATTCCTGGTAAGCCTTGCCCTCATCTTCTCGGCTCTTGACCCACTCATCGTCTGGTTCCTGATCCAGATCTCCAGGAGGTCCTTTGTAATTATCACCTGCACAGTAAGTCCATGTATAAATAATGCTTAGATTACACTATTTCATGTTTTAATACAAAAAAGTGTTTAAATACTTAAATTAAATTTCACAAACATGATCATTCCTGCAACCTCAAACCAATGCTACAGAAACATATACTGTGCTGTAGTCTGTGCTATGGTAGACAACTACAACATGAATGCAAATGCACTGCTACAAGAACAAAGCTTGGAAAAGTTCATGATTAAAATAAGAGCACAAGCGCCGGTTCATGTTTACCTCTCGCCCAGCGCACTGGATATAGATGTTTCCAAAGGGATCCAGTCTTTGCCACTTCTGACCAGGCAGAGCAGACCAGGCTGCAATGACACAGATCCTCTGGACTGAGGTATCTGAACACCTTCAAAAGGACCTCGGGAGGAAGGTGGGAAATATGGGTCGACTTGGTGTCCTTTTCAAAACCTAGAAGAAAAGGGAAGTTTGAGAAAAGTATTATAGTGAGCAGGTGTTGGGTGTTTTACAGCTCCACATTTATTCATTATTATTTGTCATTTAGCAGACGCTCTTATCCAGGGTGACTTACATTTGTACCCATTTATACAGCTGGGCATTTTACTGGAGCAATCGAAGTGAAGTATCTTGCTCAAGGGTACAACAGCACTGCCCCACCCAGGATTTGAATCCACAGGATTTGTATCTTCCAACCTCCATAATATTGCTGGGATGAACATTTTCATTGTCCCAGATAACTCACCCTCATCAGCCTTTTCATGTACTGAGTATTTGAAGGCTTTGTGGAGTTCCTCTGCCTGGTTCCAGAGACTGAGTCCCTTCAAAAACTCCACGGTGTCACAGCGTCTCTGTGTACAGTGCTGTGCGATCACCTTCTTCTTGATGTCCTTCAGCTCGTCATAGGTGAAGTACTCCATCAGCATTGGCTGGAACACCTATACATCAAAAGTGTCGTTTAACCAATCAGAACTGAGTTTTATCACTATAATAAATGGCTGGTTTGATTTTTCTTTATGAGAACATTTTTTTTTTTTTCCAAAACCTGAATACAAAATAAATACAACTACATTATTAAGTTTGCATTGTTCTTGTCCATTATTGGAAATTCTACCGCATATATGCAATTAAGAGTATTCACAGTGATTGAAAATATGAGGACAGATCACTTTTATTCCTGAAACAGCATACCTCCTCTTCCTCTTTCATATGAGGAAGAAAATCCTGTGTAAAAGCCTCAAGCTTCTCCTTCAGCTGCTGTGCGTAGTTCAACTGTTCGTATTCATTCTAAAAACAAACAAAAGGTAACAAATCAAGTAGATGTATAATATACGTCTGACAGCAAACGTACTGGTCTTCACATTCAATTTAACACTGTCGATTTCCCAATTTGTTCTTGGCAAAATGCTTAGGAAACTTCCCATATTGGCACACTCTAAAGGAACAGCGCAGCCTACATGTTGCAATAGTGGCTTCCTTAACTACTACGCAAACTAAATTCTGAGTGCTATAAAAGGCTTGTGGAGTAACCTGAATTTAAATGTCCTCCATGGTCCAAATCAAGAACAGGATTTTGAAATGTGCAATGTCAGAAACAGCAACTTATTTTCTATATATTGCAATGATGTCATTGTTACATCTGCTAACTAATGTGTCACATCGTATACAGATCAAAACATTTCTACCGATATACTTAACACTAAAAGACAATATTTATATCTGATTTTTCAGCTTGATTAGATTTGTGTTGTATGTATAAGAAAAATGTAAATAAAACCGATGTCCATCTTAAACTATTTCATTGGAAAACATATTTTTTGTTCACATTTTCCAGAACTAGGGGAGGCAATCAAAGTTTGCCATCACAGACATTAAAAAAAATTGAAATTACATGGAAAGGGAGAGGGGTTAAAAAGAAATGTACATCAACCCATATCTGCTCAAATAAAGCTAATCTGAACCTAATAATGCTTGTTATTTTTGAATTTGTTTTGCTGTAACAATAACAATTTGGCTTATGAGGAGATTATGAAAATTCTGGTAAGTGATAATATAATTTACCATAATCCCATTCATCTGAAGTGGAGAATAGAATTACTTAGATTAAAGTTTATTCTGCTGGACAAACAACAAAGGTGTAAGGTCAAGGTTAATACTTGAAATTATAGATAATATACATATATATATATATATATATATATATATACACACTTTCCATTTACTCTCTAAAATAAGGTTTAAAGGTCTTGTTTTTGGTAGACAAAAGAACACTCAAAAACAAAAGTAAACACATGTAGGGATCTTAATCTTTCACCTTAACATTTTTGAGTCCCTTTTCGAAGAGACTGAGCATCTCGGAGAGCTTGTTGTCAGAATGGACATTATACACAGTCTGGCTACGTTGCTGCAGCAATCCAATGATGTATTCGTTTTCAATTTGTTCATGCATTTTAAATTCTTTGAAGGTGGCACAGAGCGACTGGAGAAACGAGCGGAAGTCGTTGTTGTTGGAGAAGTTGGTCTTGGACAGCTAAAAAGGAAAAGAAAGTGAGGAGAGTGAGACCACTTACAGAAAAACATACATTTACATTCATGAACTGATAGCCACAGAGAAACTGGCATTTACTGTTTTGTGAGGAACCTGGTGGTTTAAATATTTGGAGATGATAAAGGGCCACATTATTACTTTGGAAATGTTTGTTTTGTTCAGACAGGGCTGATTGTATCTGTGGCAAATGAGAAAGTCACACTGATTGTACAAGCCGCTATGAACTCAAAGCCAGGACTGTGTTTTACAGTTATTCTGACACATTACTGTTGCTACTCTATCTAGTATCACCCACCCATCTGTGACTGCAGGTTTCACACACTTAGACATGTCAAATGAGGGGCAACTTTCACTCGCACAGAGGCTTGCTGAACAAATACTGTTTTAAAATAACAGTAATGCATACGGTTTACAACATTTACAGCCGGTATACAAATATAGGAAGAGGTATAGGTAATAAACACTGCCCAGGTCTTGGTCCATCAATACGGTTGCTACTCCGAAACTCGTAACACAGCAAGTTTCCCTTTCGAAACAAAAATGTATGCAGAGCTTTTTTTGTTTGTTTGTTTTGAGGTGTATAGTATTAAATCGTGCGACTCTTACTGTCTGTCTGTCATCAATTGTATGAGTTAATCTAGCCAGTCTGTCCTGACTTCGTGCATTTCAGGGACAATCTGCTCTTTAAAGAAAAGCAAGATGTACTTTATTTCGCAGATGTAAAAAAAACATATTAATAATAATAATAATAATAAACCTTGCTTATACGTGAACTTTTTTGTATCTTTTTGAACAGCAAAATAATCGAAATGCGCAGCTGGACGTAAACAGACACTGCGTGTTCTCTAAGGCAGGTCTGCTTAGCCTGTCGTTAGCTGGTCTCGCTGCGGTATTTAAATGTTTTAGCCAAATGTCAGCTTCATGTATACGATTTTCTCACCTTGTCACAATAAAGACCCACTAACTGTTTCATCCGCCAGTGTGGGCCTGTGAAAACATCCACCTCTTCAGGAAAAGGAGCCATTTTTACTCCATGGAAACAGCAAGAACTGCGCTACTAGCAGCCGAGAGATGTGCAGACTTCAGACAGGTGATGCCATCTACGAGGGAGCCATACTCATTTCCCTGTCACATGATGAGGGTACACTAGAGCCTACGTGCCATAGCGCTTGTCAATTCCCTGTCACATGATGAGGGTACACTGAAGCCTACGTGCTATAGCTCTAGCAAAGATAGTATTCGGCTCTAGTCAGTTCCCTGTCACATGATGAGGGTACATTGAAGCCTACGTGCCTTGGCGTGCGTACTGGAAGCAGAAATAAATGAGCAGCTTCGTGTGGCTCACAGGTCTGGTCTGATCAGGGATGATGGTTATTGCATTGATAAGGAAATAACGCTGACTTGGGAGGGAATCAGAAATCAGAAAGCCTTCATTACATTGGCGTGACTTGTCATCTTTATTATTACAAAACGAATAAAAAAAGACATGGATTAGTAATAAAAAAAGTAAATGTTTACTCTTGCATGGTTTACAGGGCACGGTCACAGAAAACAGCACTGACATTGTAGGAAGTGTTTCTGTTCATAATTATAGGCTGAAGTGTGATGTACAATCCCACACATTTATTACAAATGTGGAAGTGCAATTTTAACATGATTCAAAGTGGGGAGATGTGTTATATTTGTGTTCAAGATAGATGTCTCATAGAGGGCAGGCCTAGTTTACTGCCTTGAGTCTCTACTTTGTAATAATATTAATTATAATGTCTGGTTTACTCTGAGGTGGATCACAGTTCAACTCCAGGCTGCAAGAGGGTCCACTGACCAGTCTGTAATTAGACTATGGGCTCACTGTGCAGTATAAAATGGTGTAGTTATGTTTTTTTTAATAAACCACTAAGAACAGATAAGCTAATTGTAATAAATCTATATGTCTTCCACCCACAGATTTATCACAGAAGTGACAGTAAATGTAAAGTGGTATCATACCTGGTTGTTTGGGCATAGACCAAACAAAACTTTGAGTCATCTAATTGCACATTTAAAACAGAGCTAAAAAATGCAGTTTTGCATAGGGTTGCAACCTGAAAGAAAACATGACACTGAGGTCCCTGGCAGTTCCAGCTGAGCGCACAATGAGCCCATATAGATACAGGAGTGTAAGTGAAGGCAATCTGATTTGACATCGAAAACTGCTCATCCATTTATAAAACACAACAAAATTAAAAACAAAAAAGCTTAAGAGACCATGTTTGATATAATATTCAAATTGTGCCTTTCATGTTCATTATTTAAATAAATTATTATTTTATTTATTTTACAAATCTTGTAAATAACTGTATTTTACAGATATTAAAATATGGCAGGGTAAATTATTTACTTTGAGTTACACTTATGTGCTGTACTTTCCCAATGTACATGAAGAACCCAGCCATATAAAGTGTAGATGCCAGACATAAAAGCCACTTTTCGTGAATTTTAACATGCCATTTGAAACTACAGGTCCACAATCCGCTTATCCGAAACCCTTGGGTCCAGATGTGTTTCGAAATTTTGAATTTTTCAGATTTCAGAAAGGTGTGCCGTCCATGTACTGTATATTACGGTAACACCGCAGCGCGTTCTGTGGCAGCACCCCATATACAAACACATTCATATTATTTGCAATGTCCAATAAAAATGTACATTCAATAAAACACACAACTTCAAACATATGCAAACTAAGCAAAATAACCGATTTGTAAGGGAAACATTCAGATTTCAGAAGGTAGTACAGTATATGTACTATAAATTATGGTACCACTGCAGTTCTCAGCCTTTCCAGTTGCAGGACTGAGGATAACACTGAGCACCTGCACCTGCCTCTGGAATATCTCCATCTGGTTACGTTTTTGTAATGAACCTAGTAATGGACACTATGCTAAAACAAGATTCAATTATTTTTCTCAATCTGTTAATTCAGTGATAAGAACTGCACTGCTATTTGGGAAGCCTTCAGAGGTGCTTTTATGTTTAAAGACCCTTGTAAAGTGTTACCTAGTGACTACGAGCATTTAATCAACCTTACTATCCATGATGTTGCACCAAATAAGGTATTTTTCCTGATATTTTAGGTGTTTTACAATACTTCCAGGCAAGATAAATAGCATGCCACTCACCATCTAAGCAAGATGGACCAATGATAAATTATAATAAACATTTGACATAACTAAGGATTCCCTTAACTGAATGTAGGTTTCTAAGTTCATGGACATTACAGATGTTTATGGGTCAATACATATATTGCACCCTGAACAAAACAATTCTGAAATACTAAGAAGCAATCCCTTATTTTAGGCATAAGTTTAGTTTTTTTTCCCAAGTGCTATGTATTTTGGAGCCAATGTTAGTAAGTAACTTATTACTTATCTGGTGTCCTAAAATAAAAATGTTGACATTACTGTCCTTTCTTTTTGGATGTCTTTGTTTTGGGAAAACAACCTGCAGCTTGTTGCCAGATACACTGATATGGGAAGGAGGATGACGAGTCTAGGAGATACTCTGATGGGCTGGTTAGGCACAGACCTGATCTGGTGTGGAAATCCCACTGACAGTGGTAATAAAATCCTCTTAACAGTGTCATTAAATATGTGATGCGTTATACTAGCTTATTTTTTTTGTGTTTACAGCATATATATGGAAATTTAATTTAGTTTACTTATTGCATATTTTTTTGTTTATATGACCATAATGTCAAAATTAAGTAGAAAACAATATGCATCTGTACAATTATTTCCTTTATATTGAATAATTAGCTGTCTATGCCAAGGATACATGTTGTCTTTTTCATTTTTAATATTTATCATAACTCCACAGGCTAATCCTAAGAAAACAAAGGTCTAGGAACCTTTTATGAGCTATTTAGTGTTTTAACCCAAGCATAAGAAAAAGGTAACAAACACCCCTTCCCAACATCCCCGACTCCAAACACTGCTTTCACTGAAGCTCCTGTTGTCATTCCAACTAATGCAGCCGGGGGTTTGATGTCTTGTCCCCAGGGCAAAGTCATTGTTTCCTCAGTCAAGCAAGTCTAGGAAAAAATAAACTCTATTTACCTCCGATTAATTACATCTCTTTGGGTTGTCCAAATACCTGAAACTAACAACCTTACATACATATTTTGGGATGGAAATGTTATATTTTATACAAAAACATTCTAGTGCGAAGCTCTATAAAGGCAAGCCAGATGTTAAAGGAGTTGATGAGCTATAAGTTCAAGCCAAAGAATATGCTAATGTTATATTACAGATATATATTTATTTACAGATTTGGGTGGGATGTCTTGCCCTACGTCTGAGCAATGCAAAGACAACCCTGTTGATTCTTTTTGGACAATTACATCAATCACTGTAAGTCACCACATTACCTACATTATTAGTGTATGCATTTTATATTTTACATTTGAATAGAATTTACGTCAATTTCAAACAATAATAAATGCAAGAATATACAGATAAAGAATACACATATTTCTCAACAAAAGTAAACCTTGCTAAACGTACAGCTGTGTAATTTCTCACAATGCATTGTGCAATATGTGAACTGGTAACTGATTCCCAGAGCTGTGTCAGTTTCTGATAATTGTAGATATTTCTTTTCATAAATATTGAAAGTATGAGTGCATTTAAAAAAAAGTGAAAACTTGCAATAGCTGAGTATTTAGCACATATACAGTGCCTATATAGGAAATATTCTCCCCCCTTGGATTGTTTGTTATGTTTCAACATGAATCTTGATTAATTGAAATGGGAGTTTTTCTTCTGATCTACACAACCCACAAATGAATTAAAAATAAAAACCTGAACAGTCTTAATCAGATAGATATTCACCCCGATTTCTATAACACTCTTAAATAAGCTCTTAAATAAGTGCAACAAGTTGCGTTCAGAATTCAAACAATACATTGAACAAGTCCATGTGTGAGCAATACAAGTGGTTCGCATGATTTCAAATTAAATACATCCATCTCTGTAAGGTCCCACAAGTGAGTAGTGCATTCAAAGCAATGATCAACTCTAGGATAAAATTGTTGAAAGGCACAGATCAGGAGGGTGGTATAAAAAGATATCAAAGGCATTGCATATCCCTTAAAGCTCAATAAAGTTGATCATTAAGAAATGGAAGGTATACGGAACCACCCAGAATCTGCTTAGAGCAGCAGACCATCTTCCCAAGCTGAGCAACTGACAAGAGGGATGTCATTTCTGAAAAAGACCACATAAAATCCCACTTCCACTGCAAAACAGCATGTGGCAGATGGTGAAAAGATTTTGTGGTTTGATGAAACAAAAATTGAACTATTTGGCCTAAATCCACAGCATTATGTTGGGTGCAAATCCAACACAGCACATCACCCGGGTAACACCATCCCTACTCTGCAGCATGGTGGGGCAGCACCATGATATGGAAATG